>NW_026613261.1:1178288-1325788 GCF_029220125.1 Pseudoliparis swirei | reverse complement strand
AAGAGGAACCACACCCGCAGGAGGAGGATCCAGAACCTGCTGTACGACGTGCTGGAGCGGCCCCGAGGCTGGGCGCTGCTCTACCACGCCTTCGTGTGAGTACCATGGGGACCGGGCCAGAGGGGACCGGGTCAGAGGGGACCGGGCCAGAGGGGACCGGGTCAGACGGGACCGGGTCAGAGGGGATCGGGTCAGAGGGGACCGGGCCAGAGGGGACCGGGTCAGAGGGGACCGGGCCAGAGGGGACCGGGTCAGACGGGACCGGGCCAGAGGGGACCGGGCCAGAGGGGACCGGGTCAGAGGGGATCGGGTCAGAGGGGACCGGGCCAGAGGGGACCGGGCCAGAGGGGATCGGGTCAGAGGGGACCGGGCCAGAGTGGACCGGGTCAGAGGGGACCGGGTCAGAGGGGACCGGGCCAGAGGGGACTGGGTCAGACGGGACCGGGTCAGAGGGGACCGGGCCAGAGGGGACCGGGTCAGAGGGGATCGGGTCAGAGGGGACCGGGCCAGAGGGGACCGGGTCAGAGGGGACCGGGTCAGAGGGGACCGGGTCAGAGGGGACTGGGTCAGACGGGACCGGGCCAGAGGGGACCGGGTCAGAGGGGACCGGGTCAGAGGGGACCGGGTCAGAGGGGACCAGGTCCAGAGGGGACCGGGTCAGAGGGGATCGGGTCAGACGGGACCGGGCCAGAGGGGACCAGGTCCAGAGGGGACCAGGTCCAGAGGGGACCGGGTCAGAGGGGACCAGGTCAGAGGGGACCGGGCCAGAGGATGAAGGGGTCTCGGTTGCTGAGGCCTCTGAACCCCCACAGAGGACCCCCTGGTCCCGAGTCCTCTGGACCTCCTGGTCCCGAGTCCTCTGAGCTCTTTCTAGGTCTTTGTGGTGGAGAAGTGTTTCTTTGAGGAGTCTGGCTGTTGTTGTTTACTTTAGTCATCGTTTGGCTGTAAACAACAACATGTTGACAAAGCGTGTCTTGGTGACCTTTGACCTTTTGTCTTGAGGCTCTTCGTCTGTGACGATGAGGATGATGAGAACTGTTTTCATGAAGCGAGAGAAAAGTATGTTATTATTTTATTGATCCTCCGTCTGCATCGTTCACTGTTAGCCATTAGCCGTTAGCTGTTAGCCATTAGCCGTTAGCTGTTAGTTGTTAGCTGTTAGCCATTAGCCGTTAGCTGTTAGTTGTTAGCCATCAGCCATTAGCTGATAGTTGTTAGCTGTTAGCTGTTATCCATTAGCCGTTAGCTGTTAGCTATTAGTTGTTAGCTGTTAGCCATTAGCTGTTAGCTGTTAGCCGTGAGCTGTTAGTTGTTAGCTGTTAGCCATTAGCTGTTAGTTGTTAGCTGTTAGCTGTTATCCATTAGCTGTTAGCTGTTAGTTGTTAGCCATTAGCTGTTAGTTGTTAGCTGTTAGCTGTTAATTGTTAGCCGTCAGCTGTTAGCTGTTAGCTATTAGTTGTTAGCTGTTAGCTGTTAGGTGTTATCCATTAGCTGTTAGTTGTTAGCTGTTAGCCGTTAGCTGTTAGTTGTTAGCCGTCAGCTGTTAGCTATTAGTTGTTAGCTGTTAGCTATTAGTTGTTAGCTATTAGCTGTGAGGTGTTATCCATTAGCTGTTAGCCATTAGCCGTTTGCCGTTAGCTGTTAGCCGTGAGCTGTTAGCTTTTAGCTGTTAGCCATGAGCTGTTAGTTGTTAGCTGTTAGCCATTAGCTGTTAGCTGTTAGTTGTTAGCCATTAGCTGTTAGTTGTTAGCTGTTAGCCGTGAGCTGTTAGTTGTTAGCTTTTAGCTGTTAGCCATGAGCTGTTAGTTGTTAGCTGTTAGTTGTTAGCCATTAGCTGTTAGTTGTTAGCTGTTAGCTGTTAGTTGTTAGCCGTCAGCTGTTAGCTATTAGCTGTTAGCTGTTAGGTGTTATCCATTAGCTGTTAGCTGTTAGCCGTTAACTGTTAGCCGTGAGCTTTTAGCCATGAGCTGTTAGTTGTTAGCTGTTAGCTGTTAGTTGTTAGCCATTAGTTGTTAGCTGTTAGTTGTTAGCCGTCAGCTGTTAGCTATTAGTTGTTAGCTGTTAGCTGTTAGGTGTTATCCATTAGCTGTTAGCTGTTAGCCATTAGCCGTTAGCTGTTAGCTGTTAGCCATGAGCTGTTAGTTGTTAGCTGTTAGCTGTTAGTTGTTAGCCATTAGCTGTTAGTTGTTAGCTGTTAGTTGTTAGCCGTCAGCTGTTAGCTGTTAGCTATTAGTTGTTAGCTGTTAGCTGTTAGGTGTTAGCTGTTAGCTGTTAGCCATGAGCTGTTAGTTGTTAGCTGTTAGCTGTTAGTTGTTAGCCATTAGCTGTTAGTTGTTAGCTGTTAGCTGTTAGTTGTTAGCCGTCAGCTGTTAGCTGTTAGCTATTAGTTGTTAGCTGTTAGCTGTTAGGTGTTATCCATTAGCTGTTAGCTGTTAGCCATTAGCCGTCAGCTGTTAGCTGTTAGCTATTAGTTGTTAGCTGTTAGCTGTTAGGTGTTAGCCATTAGCCGTTAGCTGTTAGCTGTTAGCCGTGAGCTGTTAGCCATGAGCTGTGGACAGGCGCAGAGACTCACACATGGCCAATCACATGATCTCCTGGCAGGGATGAAAATAATATGAGTTCAGATGACATGTTTACCAATATCAACATGGCCGCTCCATCTGGTGGCGCCGCTCGGCCTTTTCTCAGCTGATGTCACACAAACAACGAGTTGAGGAGAGATTCGTCTGGCGTGAAGTCGCTGAATCTAAAAGATCCGACGTGTGACGTCATCATGAGCCAATGACACGCCTGCTCACGAGGCGATGGACTCGAGACACTAAAGACACTTTTATCACCTCAATAAAACACACACGTATTTATTTGAAGATTCTTTTAAAGGACAATTTACCCTTCGCCAAATCCTGCTGCATTCTCTCTCCTGACCACCAGGGGGCGACTCCTCTGGTTGTATAGAAGTCTATGCTTCATGTGTTGAAGATGCATTCTAAAATAAAGAAATAATATATAATATAAAGGAAAATCAATAAAATAAAATAAATAAATAAAATACTTCAAAATATTTAAATGAATTAAATAAATGTAACAAATGTAACCCTTTAGACTAGAGCCTCCTTCTGCCCTTCAAAATAAAGGTCCTACTCCAGGACCATCAGAACTAGAATAGATATATGTAATCAAAATATATTTAAAAAAGATTATTCTTGATAAAAAAATAATAATGGTAATAATAATAACTAGAACGGGCACTCGGTAGAGCGCATACCTTCGCATATCACAAGATTGGGCATTGAATTATGAACATGTTGGCATTAGTTGCATGCCAATTGGACAAAAATGTATCGTGCTATGGTAAAAAAAAGATGTTGACCTTTCCATGACCTTGACCTTGACCTTTGACCCGATTGATCCCAAAATCTAATCAAATGGTCCCCGGATAATAACCAATCATCCCATCAAATTTCATGCGATTCGGTTCAATACTTTTTGAGTTCTGCGAAAGATTTTGACCTGTTCATGACCTTTGACCTTGACCTTTGACCCGATCGATCCCAAAATCTAATCAACTGGTCCCCGGATAATAAACAATCATCCCACCAAATTTCATGCGATTCGGTTCAATACTTTTTGAGTTTTGCGAATAACACGCATACAAATAAATAAATACACGGCGATCAAAACATAACCTTCCGGCATTTTCAATGCGAAGGTAATACAATTAAAATAAATACAATTACAAATTATATTTATTTAAAGTTAAAAATGTCTCTCCCTCTCCTCCTCTCCTCTCCCTCTCCTCCTCTCTCCTCCTCCTCTCCACCTCTCCTCCTCTCTCCCTCTCCTCCTCCTCCTCTCCTCTCTCCTCCTTTCCTCCTCTCCTCCTCTCTCCACCTCTCCTCCTCTCCTCCTCTCCATCTCTCCTTCTGACATTTTGACTGATAGCCACATTAATTTAATTCAAGCTGCCGCTCCTTTTCTTTGAGGTTATTTTTTTTCTTCTGACGTCAGCGACGGACTCTGGACCCCTTCAGGGTCCTCGAGGGCTTCAGGAAACGCCAGACACGTAATAAGAGGATGTCTCTCTATATCATGAACATCAGAAGAGAAATGTATATATATACATATACATATAAACATATATATATATACTAGGGCTGTCAATCGATTAAAAAAAAGTAACTAATTAATCGCACATTTTGAAATTGCGATTAATTAATCGTGATTAATCGCGATTAAAAGTTGTTTCCTTCTTTTTAAAGACCAAACTTCACACAGAGCTGTTCTCAAAGAGGCTGCTACCTATAAAGTGCCAGCGAGGTATTTAATATCGTGGATGATAAATTGTTTCTTCAGTGAAACATCAGATTAGTAAAAAAAAAGAAGTATATTGAGACCCCATTGGTCCTGTCATCTTTAACATTGAACAGCAGCAGAACCAGTGGCCTTGGGAACTGACAGACATTCACATATGTCACGTTAACCCTCTGGAGGCTGGGGGCATTTTATACATTTTACAAAAAAAATTAAATTAACCGTTTAAAGTCTTTTGCATGTGACACACCCCCACGTGTTATACATCAAACATTCCAGAACAATCTCAGCTCTATTCAATGAGGCTCATTGTCCTCGCGCCGTGTTCTCTGCTCTCTGACTGACAGGCTGCTAAATGAGCCTCACCTGTGAGGTGGGAGGTCCTTGTGATTTACTGAGTGTTCATTGGTTGTTTTTTCCCCGAAATGTTGACAGACAAACGGATTGACCAATCACGGTGAAGGTTTCGTGTGACGAGTTCTTTCCGCGCCGCGTCCCCCGACACGTCGCCCCTCCGTTCCTCTGTGTATCAGAGGGGGAGACGGGAGGAAGGAGGAGCAGGAGGAAACCCGACTGATTCATCCACGAGTTAAACTCATTTATGATCCTTATTTTCGCGGAGAAATAATTGTTTTAAAAACGGAAACAGTGTCAAACCGTACTGCCGCGGCTTGACACTCAGAGGAGTGTAAAAACTTCAACGAACACCGGAAGCAAGTCGAAGTGTCCTTGAGCAAGGCACTGAACCCCCAGTTGCTTCCCGGGCGCATCACTGCAGCCCACTGCTCCTTAATAACTAAGGATGGGTTAAATGCAGAGAACTAATTTCCCCTTGGGGATTAATAAAGTATATAAAAAATAAAAAAAAGTTGCTTTAATTGCGTTAAAATATTTTTGTGCGTTAACGCGGCCAAATTAATCGCATAGATTAACGCGTTAACGCTGACAGCCTTAATATATATATATATATGGATATATATAAACATATATATATACATATATACTAGGGCTGTGAAACGATTACATTTTTTAATCGGGTTAATCACAGGTTTTTGTGGATTAATCATGATTAATCACATATTACCGATATTCTCGGTATATTTTGTGAGAACATAAAGATTTATGACAAAAGATGGATTTATACATTTTTCTATACAATGGTGCTGCAACTCAGCAGTTATTTAGCAGTTTTCTTCCATATGGAACATTAATACATCTTCATCCTAAACAGAATGTTTAACCCTCCTGTTACCTTTCGGGTCAATTTGACCCCATTCAATGTTTAATGTCGGTGTTCTTTGGGGTCAATTTGACCCCAGGCTGTTTTTCACTGTGTCAAACATATAAGAAATATCAACTTTTTTATTTATTTAAAGGGATAGTTAGGTCAACAAACAAACATAAAGTACCTCACACTTAAACTTGGGAAACAATATTAATTCTAATAATTTTCTGGAGGTTTTAATTGCTGGGGTCAAATTGACCCCGAGGGTAAAATATGTTAGTAAATGTAAAGGTAACAGGAGGGTTAAACAGAACATTTTTCTCTTGTTTGTCAACTATTAACTCCACCATGATACAATCTAAAGGCCTCTAGTCTTCCTCTAGCAGCTGCTGAGGCAAACTGACTGTGTGGGTTTTCTTCATGAACTGGGCCGTGATGAAAGGGACGGCGGGGACACCGCTGCAAAGCTGAAACTTAACCCTCCTGTTATGTTTGTTTCTTACATACAGCCGTGATGTTCCCGGGTCAATTTGACCCGGTTAATGTTGAATCATCCAAAAGTGGTCAGAAACCCAAAAATTCTAGAAACTATAGTTTGTACATCATCACCAACAACATTACTAACAATTAAATCAGTTTTTAGTGGAATTGAGTTATTCACCCCTCCATAGATCAGAGTTCAATCAGGAGCACTCACTGGTTTTAATGAAAAATACATGTTCAAACAATTTTTTAGGAACATTGAAAGAATCTAAATCTAAATTGCATTAGTCTACTATAACATCTATTTTCTCCTAAATTTTATTTGCATTTTGCAAGTTTTTATTTTTCATGGGGTGATGTAGATAAATAGAGATGAGACACCTGTGCTGTTCAGGGTCATAATGACCCGCCCACTAAAAATCAAGCCAAATGAGTCATAAAGGATTTGTATTGAAAGTAAACGTTAGTTATGTTTATTTTTAGTGTTAAGATGCATACATTATATGATAAAAGATGACCAAAGGCCAGCACACAGTCATCCTCTTGGTGCAGTCGTATGTATCTGCAGAGTGTAATGTTGTAGGACTTCTCAGCAACCATTTTGTATGTTTGGCCCTCCCCTGATACGTGTGGGTGGAGTTTTCCCGCAGGGAAAAATAAAGGTTCCCGTCAAAATAGTATCTGTATTTCTCGCACAGGTGGGGTCTTTAGAAAGAGAATGTGTGTGGGTCTGAGATTGGGATGAGACAGGGTGTGTGTTTCTCCCAGTCAGACAGACAGTATATTAGAAGTACTATACAACATATTTATTAGTTGACATGAAAGAAACCCTCACATTAGTGTCCCATGTCCAATAAAGGTGTATTTAGGGGGAAAGTTAGAAGATGATGAACATTGTTTGTTCTGTAAAGTGTGCTTCTCATGTAGGGTGATGGGCACACAGCAGGACAGAGACGGTTCCCATAACAACCACCTGATTCTTTTGTTTGAAGTTTGAAATGTGTACAACTTTATATATGGGGTTGTGAACGGGGTGTGTGTGTGCTGATATGTGTGTTTGTGTGTGTGTGTTAGTGTGTGTGTGTGTTGGTGTGAGTGTGTGTTGAAACTTGGTGGGAGGGAGTAAGAAAGACTGCCCTACATTTACAAAGAAAGAAAGTCTAAACGTGACTCTTTTGGTGACTTTTAGCCTTCACTTTCACAGCCGGGTCAAATTGACCCGGGAACATCATCTCTGTTATATAAACCTGCAGGGGGTGGTTGCAAATAAATGATATTTTTAAAATATTTTTTTTAACGTTGATTACACTAAATAAGGTAAGCAGAAGAAGTTTTATACAGAAAAAGTACTTAGAAGTATTTTTCCTAGATTTTCAAACGGGTCTATTTGACCCGCAACATAACAGGAGGGTTAAAGGAATTGACCGAAGGGCACCAGCAGGAGTGGAGCCTGTGGCTTCATGTGACTCAACACGGGAACCCTCACCGGCCCGGACAGGTGGACAGATTGACAAGTGACTTTTTTTTTTGCTCGGTCCCGATGCGCGCGCACGGAGCTCTGTGGCGCGCCAGACGGAGATCGATAAGTGTTAACGCAACGCGAAGAGACAGAAATGACATGCTGCTGTGGAGATACGATCAACAACAGACGTTTAGTTTAATAAAAGAACAAAGACGTGCTCTAGAAAACATGTCAGGGGGCGGGCCAATCTTTTTAATGTCATGCGATCGACGTGTTGAGACCCTGATCTACAGGAAGTAAAAGTCGTAACAAGGTTTCCGGAAGTGAACCTGCGGAAGGATCATTACCGATGAACAGACCGTCTGCATGAGAGCGGACAGAGTTCAGATTGAAGGTGTATTGGAAGCTCATTTTGCGCATGCGTTAAATGCGGTAAAAAAAATTAACTAATTAATCCTGTAATTTAATCATAACGCGTTATTTTTCACAGCACTAATATATACATACATTCAATTCAATTTATTTGTATAGCCCAATTTCACAAATTAGTCTCGGAGTGCTTTACAATCTGTACACAGACATCCCTGCCCCAAAACCTCACATCGGACCAGGAAAAACTCCCAAATAACCCTTCAGGGGGAAAAAAAAGGGAAGAAACCTTCAGGAGAGAACAGAGGAGGATCCCTCTCCAGGATGGACAGATGCAATAGATGTCATGTGACCAGAAGGACAGATTTAAAGTTAAAATACATTCAATGAATATGACAGAGTGTATGAATAGTTCATAGTAGGCATATTCCACGATGGAGACCTCCACGATCCATCAGGTGGAGGTGGGGAGGAGGAGTGGGCAGAGTCTCAACAGGACAGTGGCGTAGTCAGGAGCAGGAATTCCACGACCCAGACGATCCATCAGCAGATAGGATCTATGCCGTCTCATAGGGTCCGATGACCCCATGAGACGTGAAGTCACAAGGACTCCGGGGAGAAAGCAGAGTTAGTAACGTGTGATGGAGAGATGAAAATTCATCCTTAAGGAGAGAAAAGAGGAGATAGGTACTCAGTGCATCCTAAACGTCCCCCGGCAGCTATCAGCCTATAGCAGCATCTCAAGGGGCTGGACCAGGTGAACCTGATTCAGCCCTAACTATAAGCTCTGTCAAAGAGGAAGGTCTTCAGTCTACTCTTAAACGAGGTGACTGTGTCTGCCTCCCGGACTGAAGGTGGAAGCTGGTTCCATAGAAGAGGAGCTTGATAACTAAAGGCTCTGGCTCCCATTCTACTTTTTAAGACTCTTGGAACTACAAGTAGTCCCGCATTTAGTGAGCGTAGCTCTCTAGTGGGGCAATATGGTACTACAAGCTCCTTAAGATATGATGGTGCATCACCAATCAAGGCTTTGTACGTTAAGAGAAGAATTTTATAAGTGATTCTTGATTTTACGGGGAGCCAGTGCAGAGCAGCTAGTGCAGGAGTGATGTGATCTCTGTTCTTAGTTTTAGTGAGAACACGAGCTATATATATGTGTGTATATACACACATATATATATTGTCACGTCACGGGCTGTCCCTAGTGCCGTCTAGGGTGGGGCAGTGCAAGGGAGCAATAAAAACTGGCAAAATGCAATGTTTAAAATGAACAGGAAGGTTTATTCATTCCAACAAAAATAAGAAAAAGTCCATAGTCCAACAAAAAGCGTCCCGGGGGAGAAAAAGGTTCTTTAAACAAAACTTATCTTCAAACAAAGTCCACTTCACAAAGTCCTCCTCTGGGTTGTTCTCTTGGGCTGGGGTTCGTCCTGGAGGCCCTTCTCCTGGCTTGTCCAGCTCCTTCCCTCCTTGTGCTCTGCCCTCTGTCTCCTCTTAAGCTTCCCAGCCCTGCCTCAATTAGATGTCCTAAGCACCTGCAGCTGGGTGAGTGGTGAGGCAGGCTGGGAGCTGTAGTTTTCCACTGAGCGGCCATTTTGTCCGGTGGCCGCTGTAATAGAGTGGGAACATAGCGTCCCTCCACTACCTGGCCCCTTGTGATGCCACATATCCCTCTCCCCGGGCCTGACGTCCTCGGCAGGGTGAAAGACCAGAAGGCATCACGGCGGGACAGGGCATCGCGTTTCCATGGCGCCGTCCTGGCCTGTGAACAACAGAGAAGTTAAAAGGCTGGAGGCTTAAGAACCACCTAGTTACCCTGCTGTTCGTCTTTGTTTTTTGCCATCCATTGCAACGGTGAATGATCCGTCACCAGAGTGAATCTCCTTCCAAGCAGGTAGTACTTGAGGGTTTCCAGAGCCCATTTTAAGGCGAGGCACTCTTTTTCCACGGTGGCATAGTTCTTCTCTCTGGGAAGCAACTTCCGACTCAAATAAAGAATGGGGTGTTCCTCCCCTTCCTTGATCTGGGCTAGCACCGCCCCCAGACCCACCTCCGAGGCATCTGCCTGGACCACAAACTCCTTGCTGAAGTCAGGGGCAGTAAGGACCGGTTTTGAACACAAGGTCCTCTTCAGGTTCTCAAACGCTTCTTCTGCATCCGGGGACCATGTCACCATCCGGGAGTGTTTCTTGGTCGTCAGTTCTGTAAGAGGGGCCGCTATCGTAGAAAAGTCAGGGATGAACCGCCGGTAATAGTTAGCAAGTCCCAAAAAGGATCTCACCTGCTTCTTAGTCACTGGTTTTGGCCAGTCTTGTATGGCACAGAGTTTTGCCTCCTGGGGTTTGACAAGGCCCCGCCCGATAGTGTATCCCAAGTAGTTTGTCTCCCCGAAGGCCAGCTTACATTTCTTGGGGTTCGCCGTCAAGCCTGCCTGTCGGAGGGACTCCAGCACCTTCTGCACCCTCGGTAGGTGACTTTCCCAGTCTGGGCTCTGAATCACAACGTCATCCAAATAGGCAGAAGCATACTCTTGATGGGGTTTGAGTACCTGATTCATCAAGCGCTGGAACGTGGCAGGCGCTCCAAACAGTCCAAAGGGCATCATCCGGTACTGCCAAAGGCCTCCCGGGGTGGCAAAGGCCGTCTTCTTTTGATTCTGCCGATAAGGGAACCTGCCCATAACCCTTTGTGAGATCCAGTGTAGTTAGGAATCGTGCATAGCCCAGGCTTTCAATCAGCTCGTCAACACGAGGCATGGGATAGGCGTCAAATTCAGACACGTCGTTCACTTTTCGGAAATCATTACAAAATCGCACAGATTTGTCCGGCTTGTTGGCCAGAACAATGGGGCTTGACCAGGCACTCTTGGATTCCTCAATCACATTCAACATCTTCCTTACCTCCTCGTCAATAAGCTTTTTACGGGCCTCGGGCACCCGATACGGCTTTTGGTTGACCGTTTTTCCTGGTGGGGTGCGTATTTCATGTTCCACCAGGTGGGTGCAGCCTGGGAGGGATGAAAATACATCCTGGTTACCGTCCGCAAGCTCCTTTGCCTGCTGCAGCTGGTGAGGGGACAGGTCCGGGCCAAACTGCACTTGGTCCCGGGCAGGTTCTTCTGGCACTCTGGGTGGAAGACAATTGAACAGCGCCTCCCGAACATGCCATTTCTTTAAGAGGTTAACATGGTATATTTGCTCCACTTTCCTCTTCCCTGGTTGCCGCACTTTATAATTGACTTCCCCAACCTTTTCAATTACCTCATATGGCCCCTGCCAAGTAGCCAAGAACTTGCATTCCACAGTGGGCACCAGAACTAGGACTCTGTCTCCTGGGCTGAATTCTCTTGGTTGAGCTGCTCGGCTGTACGTTGCCCTCTGCTTCCTCTGGGCCCTCTCCATGTGCTCCTTCACAATGGGAAAAACAGCTGCCATCCTGTCTTTCATCATCCCCACGTGCTCAATCATAGTCCGATGGGGACAGGGCTGCTCCTCCCAAGTCTCTTTGGCTATGTCTAGCAGGCCCCTGGGTTTGTGAGAATACAACAGGTCAAAGGGTGAGAAACCGGTGGAAGCCTGAGGAACTTCCCTTATCGCGAACAGAAGGTAGGGTAGCAGCTGGTCCCAGTTTCTTCCGTCTTTGTCGATGGCCTTCCTTAGCATGGCTTTGAGGGTTTTGTTAAAACGCTCCACTAGCCCATCTGTCTGGGGGTGGTAGATTGAGGTTCTCACCTGCAAAAGCGCACACAGTTCCCTGGTGACTCTGGACATAAAGGGGGTTCCTTGGTCAGTAAGAATTTCCTTGGGTATCCCTACACGGCTGCTGAAGAGGACGAGTTCTTTTGCTATTTGCTTAGCATTTGCCTTTCTCAGGGGGACGGCTTCCGGGTACCGGGTGGCGTAGTCTACTATGACCAAGATGTACTGGTGTCCATGGGCACTCTTGGGCAGCGGCCCCACAATATCCATGCCTACCCTTTCAAAGGGAGTTTCTATGATTGGCAATGGGATAAGGGGGTTTCTATAAGTGGGTTTTGGTGCGGTGATCTGACAATCTGGGCAGCTGCGGCAGTAGTCCTCTACCTCTTTGTGGACTCCTGGCCAAAAGAACCTCTGCAACACCCTCTCTTTGGTCTTTTCTACCCCCAAGTGGGCTCCTAACAAGTGGGTGTGGGCTAACTGCAGCACGGTGGAGTGGTGAGGTTTGGGCACAAGTAGTTGTTCCACAATTTGCTCCTTACTGTTGGTAACCTGATATAAGAGGCAATTTTTCACAGAAAAATGAGGGTAGGAAAGAGCCTCCCGGGTTCCCACCAATGTTCCCTCTAGCACCTGGACATTCGCTAGGGAATTTCCCAGTGTGGGGTCCTGCAACTGCGCTGTTCCATACTGACCCTTAAGGGGCGACCTTTCAAGGGGACCCTCAGCATCCTCCTCACTTGGCCCCGGTTGTGGCTCGAAGCCGTCCGATTCTGAGCCACTAGATGCCTCGGCCAAGGCTTGTACTGAAACTGGTGGGAAAGAACAGGGTGTGGCAACATTAACCCAGGTGTCATTTGTTTCACAATGGTTTGCCTTACGTTTCCGGGGCTCACGACCGAGTATCTTCAGGGCTTCCCTCCACAGCATTGGGAAGGCCGGGCAGTCACGCCCAATCAGGACCGGGACAGGAAGATTTCGGATTACTCCCACCTCGACTTGAAAAGTGCCCTTAGTTGTGGTTAGTTTCACCACAGTGGTGGGGTACTCATGGGTGTCTCCGTGGACACACACCACCGGGATGGGGGTCGCCTTGAGCAGGGGAAGACGCTTCCAGGATGGCCTCCTGTATCAGAGTCCTGGAACTTCCTGAATCGAGCAAGGCTTCTACATCCCGTTGAGTCACAGTTACGGGGCAAGTGGGTCGCCGGCCTCCTCCTTCACCCAGGAGGGCAGCAAAATGAACATGGGGGCCACTGGCGGAACCAGCTGTAGGCATGGGCTCATCTAGCTTTTGACACTGCCAAGAGATGTGGCCTAACTCACCACAGCGATAACACTGGCGGAGCTCTGGGGTCGGCCATGCTCGTGGCTTCCCAGGTTGCCTATCCTCTCTATAGGGTGGGCTGGAGTGGGGGTTGGCCGGCGTAGAACCTCTTTGGCGACACGCCCTTGGCTGGGCACAAAAAACCCCGGCTCTTTACAGGGTGGGCGGAGCATTTCTGCAGCGGCCTGGTACTGCTCAACAGCTTCTATTAACTCAGTAGCCGTTCTTACTTTCTGGTGACTAATTACACTTTTTGCTTCATAAGGCAGAGCCCGTAAATACCGGTCCATAACCAGGGTCTCGATGATGTCGGCCGGGCTGCGTCGGTCTGGTTCCAGCCACCTTTTTGTCACTCTTATCAATTCATGCATTTGGGACCGGGGCGTATCTCCCCTTTGGAAAGACCAGTTATGGAAACGTTGGGCCATGCTAAATTTAGTAAGGCCCTGGCGACTCAAAATCTCTAATTTTAATTGATCATAGTCTTGGGCAATATGGGCCTCAACATCCTGAAAGGCTTTAAGTGCCTCACCTGAGAGGAAAGGAGCCAGGAGTCCAACCCACTGCCTCCTCGGCCACTCCTCTCGAACGGCCGTAGCTTCAAAGGCATGAAGGGAAGCGTCCACATCATCAGTCACTCCTAGTTTAGGGATGAAGTCTGCTACCTTGGGTTTCACCCTTGGTACCTGTTGGAGCTCCTGCTCTTTGAGTTCATTAGACCTTACTTGTTGTTGCAACAAGGCTGCATTGATTTCTTGCTGGGCCCTCTGGCTCTCCACCAGCATCTGCACCAGCGACTCCATTTGGGATGGGTGGCCTGGTATTTAAAGTTCTGAAAAAAAACAGGGCCAAGTCGTCAATATCTTCACTCCCAATCATCCGCACTTCGGCCCCAGTGCCCGCATTCTGGAAAACAATATTAATTCTAATAATTTTCTGGAGATTTTAATAGCTGGGGTCATATTGACCTCAAGGGTAAAATACGTTAGTAAATATAAAGGTAACAGGAGGGTTAAACATTGAATCGGCTCAAATTGACCCGAAGGCAACACAAGGGTTAAACAAAACTTATCTTCAAACAAAGTCCTCCTCTGGGTTGTTCTCTTGGGCTGGGGTTCGTCCTGGAGGCCCTTCTCCTGGCTTGTCCAGCTCCTTCCCTTCTTGTGCTCTGCCCTCTGTCTCCTCTTAAGCTTCCCAGCCCTGCCTCAATTAGATGTCCTAAGCACCTGCAGCTGGTGAGTGGTGAGGCAGGCTGGGAGCTGTAGTTTTCAACTGAGCGGCCATTTTGTCAGGTGGCCGCTGTAATAGAGTGGGAACATAGCGTCCCTCCACTACCTGGCCCCTTGTGATGCCACAATATGTATATATATATGAGTGTATATACACACATATATATATATACACACATATATATATGTGTGTATATATATATATTAGTATCTTTACCGTGGCATCATCTCTCCTCCTGAAGCTGATTGGTTTCTGTATTGATCTCAGAGACACTTCCTGTCTCCATGAAGACACACAACTTCTTAAGAAAGTGTGAGTGTTGAGTGATACACACACACACACACACACACACACACACAATATCATATACGTGGCTGAGGAGGAGAAAGGGCTTGTGGGATTGGAGGGAGGGGGGCCAGAGGGGCCAGAGGCCAGATCTCCTTTCTCCTCCCGGTAAGACCATCCTCCTCAGGACCATCGACCCCTGTGAGTGAGTGTGTGTGTGTGTGTGAGAGAGTGTGTGTGTGAGAGAGTGTGTGTGTGTGTGTGAGAGTGTGTGTGTGTGAGAGTGTGTGTGTGTGAGTGAGTGTGTGTGTGAGAGTGTGTGTGAGTGTGTGAGTGTGAGTGAGTGTGTGTGTGTGAGAGAGTGTGTGTGAGTGTGTGAGTGAGTGTTTGTGTGTGAGAGAGTGTGTGTGAGTGTGTGAGTGTGAGTGTGTGAGTGTGTATCTGTGTGTGTGTTTAATGCTTTAAGTCTGTAATTTCACACCCACCATAATCTGCCCCTTCAGTGGTTTTCTTCTGCTTCCTGTTGGTTGCTCTTCTACTTCCTTTCGGTGGCTCTTCTACTTCCTTTTGGTTGCTCTTCTACTTCCTTTTGGTTTGCTCTTCTACTTCCTTTCGGTGGCTCTTCTACTTCCTTTTGGTTGCTCTTTTACTTCCTTTTGGTTTGCTCTTCTACTTCCTTTTGGTTTGCTCTTCTACTTCCTTTCGGTTGCTCTTCTACTTCCTGTCGGGTGGCTCTTGTACTTCCTTTTGGTTGCTCTTCTACTTCCTTTTGGTTTGCTCTTCTACTTCCTTTTGGTGGCTCTTCTACTTCCTTTTGGTTGCTCTTCTACTTCCTTTTGGTTTGCTCTTCTACTTCCTTTCGGTGGCTCTTCTACTTCCTTTTGGTTGCTCTTCTACTTCCTTTTGGTTTGCTCTTCTACTTCCTTTTGGTTTGCTCTTCTACTTCCTTTCGGTTGCTCTTCTACTTCCTGTCAGGTGGCTCTTCTACTTCCTTTTGGTTGCTCTTCTACTTCCTTTTGGTTTGCTCTTCTACTTCCTTTTGGTGGCTCTTTTACTTCCTTTTGGTTGCTCTTCTACTTCCTTTTGGTTTGCTCTTCTACTTCCTTTCGGTTGCTCTTCTACTTCCTGTCGGGTGGCTCTTCTACTTCCTTTTGGTTGCTCTTCTACTTCCTTTTGGTTTGCTCTTCTACTTCCTTTCGGTGGCTCTTCTACTTCCTTTTGGTTGCTCTTCTACTTCCTTTTGGTTTGCTCTTCTACTTCCTTTTGGTTTGCTCTTCTACTTCCTGTCGGGTTGCTCTTCTACTTCCTTTTGGTTTGCTCTTCTACTTCCTTTCGGTTGCTCTTCTACTTCCTTTCGGTTGCTCTTCTACTTCCTTTTGGTTTGCTCTTCTACTTCCTTTCGGTTGCTCTTCTACTTCCTGTCGGTGGCTCTTCTACTTCCTGTCGGGTGGCTCTTCTACTTCCTTTTGGTTGCTCTTCTACTTCCTGCCGGGTGGCTCTTCTACTTCCTTTCGGTGGCTCTTCTACTTCCTGTCGGGTGGCTCGTCTACTTCCTTTTGGTGGCTCTTCTACTTCCTGTTGGTTTGCTCTTCTACTTCCTGTTGGTTTGCTCTTCTACTTCTAAAAGTTGACGTTAGCAGGAAGTCGGTGTCAGTGTGTGTGTGTGTGTGTGTGTGTAGCAGCCCCCCCCCCCCCATCCTGCACTTAGAGACTACCTCATCCTTTATTCATGCCCTCCCCCCCCCCCTCGAATGGAGCCTCCGGGGCTCGCCTGCCTTCCCATAATGCACCCTGCTTCTTGACGGCGATGAGGCCTCGGGTGACTGAGGGCTGTTGTTGTTGTTGTTTACAGGAGGCTTTGGAGAAAGTGGAAAAAACCAAGTGACTCCGCCCACCTGGTGTCACGATGACAGTTAGCCGAATGTTCATCATGTGACCCTCAGAATACAACATCAGTCCATCTCTGCAGGGGAGGGGGGGAGGGGGGCGTTCAGGTTCACCTGCTCGTGTTCAACACACATTGAAGCCAAATGGCAAAGACGGCGGCCCACGGCGCCATGTGAAGGGCGGGAGAGGACACAGCGGGGGGGGGGGGGGGGGGCTGACTCAGCAGATTCCTCTTCTTTACTCCAGACGTCAGTGAAGGGCAGAGGGTCACTTTGTCTCTTTGTCTCTGTCTCTTTGTCTCTTTGTCACTTTGTCTCTTTGTCTCTTTGTCACTGTGTCACTTTGTCTCTTTGTCTCTTTGTCTCTGTCTCTTTGTCTCTTTGTCACTTTGTCTCTTTGTCTCTTTGTCACTTTGTCTCTTTGTCACTTTGTCTCTTTGTCTCTGTCTCTTTGTCACTGTGTCACTTTGTCTCTTTGTCACTTTGTCTCTCTGTCTGTTTGTCTCTCTGTCTGTGTGTCTCTGTGTCTGTCTGTCTCTCTGTCTCTGTCTGTCTCTCTCTCTGTCTCTCTGTCTCTGTCTGTCTCTCTCTCTGTCTCTGTGTCTCTCTGTCTGTCTGTCTGTTTGTCTCTGTGTCTCTTTGTCTCTGTGTCTCTTTGTCTCTTGTCGTCTCTTTGCCCAACAGAGTCTGATCACATGTTGAGGGCTAATCAATAATAGATAATCAGTTTGATGTTCCTGAGCTGTGTGATGTCGTACCATCGTGTCCAGCAGGAGGAGCTCCGCCTCCTCTCACGAGACATGAAGACGTTGACCGGAGCGCCTCCAGGACATAGAATGTAATTCACCGACATTTACTGTCCTTTTGACTCCAGTCCTCGGACACGGTTCCTCCTCTTCCTCACCGGAGGATCCGGTGACCATCGACCTTCGTCCTCTGGCCCTCTTCGCTTCAGGAAGTCGGTGGAGCGTCTCCCCGGCTGACGGAGCTCGCTGAGTAATGGCCGAGTCACGGCCGTAAAACATAAATGATGTTATGGTTGCGCAGCACTTCAGAGCTCATGGCAGCACCGGGGCCTGAAGGAGGCCGAGAGGCCGAGGTTGCGAGGTCGCGAGGTCGATGAACTCGTGACCTTCTGACTCTGAGGAGCCGATGAAGAGACGAGCGTCAACACGATGAAGACGAGTTTATCAAAGTAATATGTTCACTGATAAATAAGGACAACAATCAACAACAAAGACACACAACTACAAAGAGACACAAAACAACCACAAAGAGACAAAACAACCACAAAGAGACACAAAGAACAACCACAAAGACACACATCAACCACAAAGAGACACAAAACAACCACAAAGAGACACAAAGAACAACCACAAAGACACAAAGAACAACCACAAAGAGACACAAATCAACCACAAAGAGACAAAACAACCACAAAGAGACACAAAACAACGACAAAGAGATAAAAAAAGACACAGAACAACCACAAAGAGACAATACAACCACAAAGAGACACAAATCAACCGCAAAGAGACACAAAAAGACACAGAACAACCACAAAGAGACAAAAGACAAACACAAAGACACACAAAACAACCACAAAGACATGCAGAACAACCACAAAGAGACAAAAGACAAACACAAAGACACACAAAACAACCACAAAGACATAAAGAACAACCACAAAGAGACACAAATCAACCAAAAAGAGACACAAAACAACCACAAAGAGACACAAACCAACTACAAAGACATAAAGAACAACCACAAAGAGACACAACACAACCACAAAGAGACACAAACCAACCACAAAGACACAAAGAACAACCACAAAGACAAAAAAACAACCACAAAGAGACACAAAACAACCACAAAGAGAAACAACACAACCACAAAGAGACACAAATCAACCACAAAGAACAACCACAAAGACACACAACACAACCACAAAGAGACACAAACCAACCACAAAGACACAAAGAACAACCACAAAGACACAAAAAACAACCACAAAGAGACACAAATCAACCACAAAGAGACACAAATCAACCACAAAGAGACACAACACAACCACAGAGAGACACAAAACAACCACAAAGACACAAAGAACAACCACAAAGAGACAAATCAACCACAAAGACACACAGAACAACCACAAAGAGACAAATCAACCACAAAGAGACAAAACAACCACAAAGACACAAAGAACAACCACAAAGAGACAAATCAACCACAAAGACACACAGAACAACCACAAAGAGACAAATCAACCACAAAGAGACAAAACAACCAGAAAGAGACAAATCAACCACAAAGACACACAGAAAAACCACAAAGAGACAAATCAACCACAAAGACACACAGAACAACCACAAAGAGACAAAACAACCACAAAGACACACAGAACAACCACACACAGATGTATAAGACATGTTGGGCTGCACTCTTCTCTCAGAATGTTCCATTGTGTCTCGTGATGAAGAGTTTCATGACTTCCTCTGACAGGAGACCCGGGTCACTGTATGTCGTACGACCTCACGTGATGTCATACGACCTCACGTTAAACGTCACATGACGTTTAACACTCCGTGATTCTTTCAGTCATCTCAGCTTTCATCTCGCTTCTTACAACATAGAAGAGAGAGGAGCGTTTCAGTATCTTTGAAGTGAACAGCTGAGACGTAGCGCCCCCTAGTGGCATTCTCCAGACCCCCCCCTCCACACACACACACACACACACATGTGTGTATGCTCATGTTCTTCATGTCTCTTTGCTTCCTGTCTGCAGGTTTCTGATCGTTCTGGCATGTTTGATTCTGGCCATTCTGACGACATTCAAGGAACACGAGAACGCCTCTGCTCACTGGCTGGTCATACTGGTAGGACTGGGGGAACTGGGAGGACTGGGATGTAACTGGGAGGACTGGGATGTAACTATACTGTATATGTATATTATATAATATATAAAACACAATATTTTATATATATTATATCATATATATAAATATATATAATCTATATATATATTATATAATATTCATATAATATAATATAATATATAATATATATAAATATAATATATAATATATATATATATATATTATATATATAACATATATATAATATATAATAGATACAATATATAATATATATATATTATATATATTATATTGATATATATAATATATAACATATATAATATATATATATATATATAATATCTATATACAGGACTGTCTCAGAAAATTAGAATATTGTGATAAAGTTCTTTATTTTCTGTAATGCAATTAAAAAACAAAAATGTCATGCATTCTGGATTCATTACAAATCAACTGAAATATTGCAAGCCTTTTATTCTTATAATATTGCTGATTATGGCTTACAGCTTAAGAAAACTCTAAAATCCTATCTCATAAAATTTTAATATTTCCTCAGACCAAGTAAAAAAAAAGATTTATAACAGCTGAGTGTTTGTCAAGGCTCAGGAAACCCTTGCAGGTGTTTCGAGTTAATTAGACAATTCAAGTGATTTGTTTAATACCCTACTAGTATACTTTTTCATGATATTCTAATATTTAGAGATAGGATATTTGAGTTTTCTTAAGATGTAAGCCATAATCAGCAATATTAAAAGAATAAAAGGCTTGCAATATTTCAGTTGATTTGTAATGAATCCAGAATGCATGACATTTTTGTTTTTTAAATTGCATTACAGAAAATAAAGAACTTCATCACAATATTCTAATTTTCTGAGACAGTCCTGTATATATAATAGATATAATAGATAAAATATATAATATATATATTGATTATATATATATATGATATAATATTGATATAAATTATAAAACGTCACTCTGGGTGATGTCATCGTTGACGTGTTTTCCTCGTCCAGGAAACCTTCGCCATCTTCATCTTTGGAGCTGAGTTCATCCTGAGGGTCTGGGCGGCCGGATGCTGCTGTCGCTACAAGGGATGGAGGGGGAGGCTGAAGTTCGCTCGCAAGCCCCTGTGCATTCTGGGTAAACAGCTGAACATCCTAAAAATACCGCTATATATATCTATATACATTTTCATACATTATATATATTATATATTTGCATACAATATATATATGTTTTTTATTATATTATATATAATGTTATATATATATTACATATATATGATATATAATGTATACATATATAATACATTATGTATAATATATCTAATATAATGTATATATAAAATATATATAATATATGTATAATATAAAGGAAATATAATATGTATATTATATATAATATATAATAAATAATATTAATTATATATTATTAGGGCTGTCAATCGATTAAAAACAATTAACTAATTAATCGCACATTTTGAAATTGCGATTAATTAATCGAGATTAATCGCGATTAATCGCGCTTAGCCCTTGTGTTGCCTTCGGGTCATTTTGACCCGAATCAATATTACACCCTCCTGCCGCCTTCGGGTTAATTTGACCCCATTCAATGTTTAATGTCGGTGTTCTTTCGGTAGTCAACAAACAAACATAAAGTGCCTCACACTTAAACTTGGAAAACAATATTAATTCTAATAATTTTCTGGAGGTTTTAATTGCTGGCGTCAAATTGAACCCAAAAGGTAAAATATGTTAGTAAATATAAAGGTAACAGGAGGGTGAAACATTGAATCGGGTCAAAATGACCCAAAGGCGGGGGGGGGGGGTGTAATATTGATTTGGGTCAAAATGACCCAAAGGCGGGGGGAGGGTTACATATTTAATCGGGTCAAAATGACCCGAAGGCAACACAAGGGTTAAAAGTGTTTTCCTTCTTTTTAAAGACAAAACTTCACACAGAGCTGTTTTCAAAGAGGCTCCTACATATACAGTGCCAGCGAGGTATTTAATATTGTGGATGATAAATTGTTTCTTCAGTGAAACATCAGATTAGTAAAAAAAAAGAAGTATATTGAGACCCCATTGGTCCTGTCATCTTTAACATTGAACAGCAGCAGAACCAGTGGCCTTGGGAACTGACAGACATTCACATATGTCACGTTAACCCTCTGGAGGCTGGGGGCATTTTATACATTTTACAAAATAAATTAAATTCACCGTTTAAAGTCTTTTGCATGTGACACACCCCCACGTGTTATACATCAAACATTCCAGAACAATCTCAGCTCTGAAATGAGCCTCATTGTCCTCGCGCCGTGTCCTCTGGTTCTCTGACTGACAGGCTGCTAAATGAGCCTGACCTGTGAGGTGGGAGGTCCTTTGTGATTTACTGAGTGTTCATTGGGGTTTTTTACCCCGAAATGTTGACAGACAAACGGATTGACCAATCACGTTGAAGGTTTCGTGTGACGAGTTCTTTCCGCGCCGCGTCCCCCGACACGTCGCCCCTCCGTTCCTCTGTGTATCAGAGGGGGAGACGGGAGGAAGGAGGAGCAGGAGGAAACCCGACTGATTCATCCACGAGTTAAACTGATTTATGCTCCTTATTTTCGCGGAGAAATGATTGTTTTAAAAACGGAAACAGTGTCAAACCGTACTGCCGCGGTTTAAAAAAAACAAAAAACAAAAAAAAACATTTGCGTTAATTGCGTTAAAATATTTTAGTGCGTTAACGCGGCCAAATTAATCGCATAGATTAACGCGTTAACGCTGACAGCCCTATATATTATACATAATATATATACACTACCGTTCAAAAGTTTGGAGTCACCCAGACAATTTCGTGTCTTTCATGAAAACTCACACTTTTATTTATCAAATGAATTGAACATTTCAAAGAACATATAGTCAAGACATTGACAAGGTTAGAAATAATGATTAATATTTGAAGTATTAATTTTGTTCTACAAACTTCAAGCTCAAAGGAAGGCCAGTTATAGCTTATCACCAGCATAACTGTTTTCAGCTGTGCTAGCATAATTGCACAAGGGTTTTCTAATCATCCATTAGTCTTCTAAGGCGATAACACAATGTACCATTAGAACACTGGAGTGATAGTTGCTGGAAATGGGCCTCTATACACCTCTGGAGATATTTCATTAGAAACCAGACGTTTCCACCTAGAATAGTCATTTACCACATTAACAATGTATACTGGGTATTTTTGATAAATGTTATCTTTATTGAAAAAACTGTGCTTTTCTTTGAAAAATAAAGACATTTCTAAGTGACCCCAAACTTTTGAACGGTAGTATATATATATATATATAATATCTAAATAATATGTATATAATATAATATGTAAATAATATGTAAATAATATGTATATCATATAATATGTATAATATATATACTAATATTTATATAATATATAATATATGATCTGCGTGTTATTGAAATTCTTATTGTCGATTGTTACAAAAAGCCTCTAGAAGTTGTCATTTTCCCCAAGGTGCATGAACTCATCCCAAAAAATTACTATCTGGGCAAAATTACCAGGAAGAACTAAAAATGCACGAAAATGAAATAAAGACACAAAAAGTGAAATGAATAAGTTGGTAACAGAGTTCAATAAAGACTTTATGAAACAGTGATTGATGTTACACATGTGGGACTGAACAAGTTGAATAAGTTAAATAATTGAGCCTGAAGGTCACGAGAAGGTCCTGTGGTGGGTTTGACGTGAGCCTCAGTCGTGTTGTTGTGACACATGAATATGAACCAAACCCACGGTGTGTGTCGGTCAGACATCTTCGTGCTGATCGCCTCGGTGCCCGTGGTGGCGGTGAGGAACCAGGGCAACGTGGTGGCCACCTCGCTGCGCAGCCTGCGCTTCCTGCAGATCCTGCGCATGCTGCGCATGGACCGGAGGGGGGGCACCTGGAAGCTGCTGGGGTCCGCCATCTACGCCCACAGCAAGGTAGGACCTGTTGGAGGTAGGACCTGTTGGAGGTAGGACTTGTTGGAGGTAGGACCTGTTGGAGGTAGGACTTGTTGGAGGTAGGACCTGTTGGAGGTAGGACTTGTTGGAGGTAGGATTTGTTGGAGGTAGGACCTGTTGGAGGTAGGACCTGTTGGAGGTAGGACCTGTTGGAGGTAGGACCTGTTGGAGGTAGGACCTGTTGGAGGTAGGACCTGTTGGAGGTAGGACTTGTTGGAGGTAGGACCTGTTGGAGGTAGGACTTGTTGGTGGTAGGACCTGTTGGAGGTAGGACCTGTTGGAGGTAGGACCTGTTGGAGGTAGGACTTGTTGGAGGTAGGACCTGTTGGAGGTAGGACCTGTTGGAGGTAGGACTTGTTGGAGGTAGGACTTGTTGGAGGTAGGACCTGTTGGAGGTAGGACCTGTTGGAGGTAGGACTTGTTGGAGGTAGGACTTGTTGGAGGTAGGACCTGTTGGAGGTAGGACTTGTTGGTGGTAGGACCTGTTGGAGGTAGGACCTATTGGAGGTAGGACCTGTTGGAGGTAGGACCTGTTGGAGGTAGGACTTGTTGGAGGTAGGACTTGTTGGAGGTAGGACCTGTTGGAGGTAGGACTTGTTGGAGGTAGGACTTGTTGGAGGTAGGACCTGTTGGAGGTAGGACTTGTTGGAGGTAGGACTTGTTGGAGGTAGGACCTGTTGGAGGTAGGACTTGTTGGAGGTAGGACCTGTTGGAGGTAGGACTTGTTGGAGGTAGGACCTGTTGGAGGTAGGACCTGTTGGAGGTAGGACCTGTTGGATCCCCCCGGGGTCCTCCAGCTATGCCCACAGTAGAGTAGGACCTGACCTCTGTTGAATCCCCTAAAGTTAAATGCCATCTGTCAGTGAAAGGTGAAGGTGTCAGGTTAACGTCCAACGCGACCTCTGACCCCTGTGTGGGGGTAATCCATGTCTGTGGTCCCCAGGAGCTGATCACCGCTTGGTACATCGGCTTCCTGTCTCTGATCCTGGCGTCTTTCCTGGTCTACCTGGTGGAGAAGGACGACGTCTCCGTGGACGTGTCCGGCCACCACCACCCCTCCAGCCAGACGCCACCGCAGGACTTCGACACCTACGCCGACGCTCTGTGGTGGGGGCTGGTACGTTCCGTCAGACTCAGATACATATATATATATATATGTATTTATATACATATATATATATATATATAATTAATTTAATGAAGTCCTAACCGGCAACATTCCTTAAATTGCAATCCTCAAAGGGGACATGTCATGAATCTTCTCACAAGCCAGTCAGACCCCCTTTAGGTGTCTGTCTCTTTAAGACCCCCCTCTTATAGAGAGAGCGCCTGTCTCTTTAAGAGGAGTGTCGGAGTCCAAGTTCCACGACAGCTGAGGTGCCCTTGAGCAAGATACTCGATCATCTTCAGCTAGATGGCGTCGTAAACCCTTTGAAACCCTGAGCCGGCTCACAGCCGATTCATACGGAGGTCACGGGGGTCACGGGGGTCACGGTGTGTGTCGTGCCGAGAGGAGGCGGTCTCCGTGTGGTCCTGTGACCTCCAGTCCGCTCTTCTCTCTCTTCAGATCACGCTGACCACCATCGGCTACGGGGACAAGACCCCGAAGACGTGGGCCGGGCGGCTGCTGGCCGGCACCTTCGCTCTGATCGGGGTGTCCTTCTTCGCTCTGCCTGCAGTGGGTACTCTTCATCTTCACATGACGAAGACCTCCCCGCCACATGCACCACGTTCTGCTGTCTCTTTGTGGTTGTTTTGTGTCTCTTTGTGGTAGTTTTGTGTCTCTTTGTAGTTGTTGTGCATCTCTTTGTAGTTGTTGTGTGTCTCTTTGTGGTTGTTGTGTGTCTCTTTGTGGTTGTTTTGTGTCTCTTTGTGGTGGTTTTGTGTCTCTGTGGTTGTTGTGTGTCTCTTTGTGGTTGTTTTGTGTCTCTTTGTGGTGGTTTTGGGTCTCTTTGTGGTTGTTGTGTGTCTCTTTGTAGTTGTTGTGTGTCTCTTTGTGGTTGTTTTGTGTCTCTGTGGTTGTTGTGTGTCTCTTTGTGGTTGTTTTGTGTCTCTTTGTGGTAGGTTTTTGTCTCTTTGTGGTTGTTTTGTGTCTCCTTGTGGTTGTGTTGAGTCTCTTTGTGGTTCTTTTGTGTCTCTTTGTGGTTGTTTTGTGTCTCTTTGTAGTTGCTGTTTAATCTCTCTGTGCTTGTTTGCCTCTTTGTGTCTTTGTGGTCTCTGAGTCAGCTGCTCTTTGCATCTCTCTGGTTGTGTTGGTCTCTTTGTGGTCATCTGGTCACTGTATTTGTTTGTTGTTGTTGTTCTCTGTGGACATGTTGAGTCTCTTCCTGTTGGTGTCATGTGTCTTTTGTCCAGCAGCGGCTTGTTGTCGTGTTTATTTGTGGGCGGAGCCTCTGGGACTCCTCCCATGTCTCTGTGTGTCTCTGCAGGGCATCCTGGGGTCCGGCCTGGCCCTGAAGGTCCAGGAGCAGCAGCGGCAGAAGCACTTTGAGAAGAGGAGGCAACCCGCCGCCGGACTCATCCAGGTGAGACCGGCCGCCGCCCACGGAATCAAACCGCCCCCGCTGTTCAACCGTGACATCACTTCCTGTTTCCCTCAAGTCCGCCTGGCGATATTACTCCACCAATCCAATCAGGGAAGACCTCATTGGCACGTGGAGATTTTATGAGACCATCATCTCTCTCCCCTGTTTCAGGTGAGTCTCTTTGAGGTTGTTTTGTGTCTCTTTGAGGTTGTTTTGTGTATCTTTGAGGTTGTTTTGTGTCTCTTTGTGGTTGTGTTGTGTCTCTTTGAGGTTGTTTTGTGTCTCTTTGTGGTTGTTTTGAGTCTCTTTGTGGTTGTTGTGTGTCTATTTGTGGTTGTCTTGAGTCTCTTTGAGGTTGTTCTGAGTCTCTTTGTGGTTGTTGTGTGTCTCTTTGAGGTTGTTTTGAGTCTCCTTGAGGTTGTTTTCAGATTCTTTGTGTTTGTTTTGAGTCTCTTTGAGGTTGTTTTGAGTCTCTTTGTCGTTGTTGTGTGTCTCTTTGAGGTTGTTTTGAGTCTCTTTGTGGTTGTTGTGTGTCTCTTTGAGGTTGTTTTGAGTCTCTTTGAGGTTGTTTTGAGTCTCTTTGTGGTTGTTTTGAGTCTCTTTGTGGTTGTTGTGTGTCTCTTTGTGGTTGTTTTGAGTCTCTTTGATGTTGTTTTGAGTCTCTTTGTGGTTGTTTTGAGTCTCTTTGATGTTGTTTTGAGTCTCTTTGTGGTTGTTGTGTGTCTCTTTGAGGTTGTTGTGTGTCTCTTTGTGGTTGTTTTGAGTCTCTTTGAGGTTGTTTTGAGTCTCTTTGTGGTTGTTGTGTGTCTCTTTGAGGTTGTTTTGTGTCTCTTTGTGGTTGTTTTGAGCCTCTTTGTGGTTGTTTTGAGTCTCTTTGTGGTTGTTGTGTGTCTCTTTGTAGTTGTTGTGTGTCTCTTTGTGGTTGTTTTGAGTCTCTTTGAGGTTGTTTTGAGTCTCTTTGTGGTTGTTGTGTGTCTCTTTGTAGTTGTTGTGTGTCTCTTTGAGGTTGTTTTGTGTCTCTTTGTGGTTGTGTTGTGTCTCTGAGGTTGTTGTGTGTCTCTTTGTAGTTGTTGTGTGTCTCTTGGTTGTTATTTTATTTATTTTTGTATTTATTTGTGGTTTTGTTTCTCTTTCGTCACATGAAAGAGAAACACTTAAATGATGTTTATTGAATTATGAGTGTTAAAGATAATTGACCTCACATTAACCCGTATGTATTCTTTTTTAAGGTGTTTTTGTTGATTGTAGAATAATTAATAGCTCTCTAGACTCCGTCACATTTACTTTGAGATGAGAACTGAACCCCGTAACGAGACCCAGAATGTCCCCTCGTCCACTTTAAATAGCTTCTCGTCTTAATTCATCAAATGGATCTCAGATGTAATTTGGTGAATATGTGAACGTCAACTCTGATGACACCGAGGCTGAGGGATTCGTTCTTCAGAAAGCCATCAGTGAGAACATTAGTTCTGTTCCATTCAGGCGGGTGAGAAGCAGTAATTAGTGGCCGAGCGGCGGGGGAACATTAACGAGTCCCTGCAGTCAAAAGCTGTCATGGGAAATGTGACCGAGGAGGTTTGAGTCGTGGACTTAATGCGTCTCATCTCCGTGAGATGGAACGATGTCTCGGGTCTGCTCCAGGAATCGATACGCAGTCGCTTCTGGTGACCTTGTTGCAACGACACGACATATTTCACAGTTAGAGGACGCTGTTCTTTAAATACAACCTGAAGCATCGATCAGGACCCAAGAGTTAAAACACTGCATCAGCTGTTGTCTACTACCATCTGGAAGCACTGGTTGTATAGAAGTCTATGCTTCATGTGTTAAAGCTGCATTCTCTCTCCTGACCACCAGGGTGCTCCTCTGGTTGTATAGAAGTCTATGCTTCATGTGTTAAAGCTGCATTCTCTCTCCTGACCACCAGGGGGCGACTCCTCTGGTTGTATAGAAGTCTATGCTTCATGTGTTAAAGCTGCATTCTCTCTCCTGACCACCAGGGGGAGACTCCTCTGGTTGTATAGAAGTATATGCTTCATGTGTTAAAGCTGCATTCTCTCTCCTGACCACCAGGGGGCGACTCATCTGGTTGTATAGAAGTCTCTGCTTCATGTGTTAGAGCTGCATTCTCTCTCCTGACCACCAGGGGGCGACTCCTCTGGTTGTATAGAAGTCTATGCTTCATGTGTTAAAGCTGCATCCTCTCTCCTGACCACCAGGGGGCGACTCCTCTGGTTGTATAGAAGCAGCTCAAGGAGGACAAATGAAACATGTCTTCTTCAATGTCAGGTTGTGGACTGTGAAGAGAGTGTGAGGACGACACCGTGGTCTGGACAAGACATCCAGTAGAACAGGCAGGAACCACAGAGACGATGGACGGAGAACACAGAGCTAGAAGTCAGGGAAGGAAGTAAGGGAAAGAAAAAGGAGAGAGAGAGAGAGCCAAGACTTAGAGATTTAACAGGGAAATTAGTCGTCTGACATTATCTTGTTGCTCAGAGCGAAGACGTGGACGACTGCCAGCAACCACAGCCAGCTCCGACTAGAGTGTGAGTGTGTGTGTGTGTGTGAGTGTGTGTGTGTGTGTGTGTGAGTGTGTGTGTGAGTGTGAGTGTGAGTGTGAGTGTGAGAGTGTGTGTGAGTGTGTGTGTGTGTGAGTGTGTGTGTGTGAGTGTGTGAGTGTGAGTGTGAGAGTGTGAGTGTGTGTGTGTGAGTGTGTGTGAGTGAGTGTGAGTGTGAGTGTGAGTGTGTGTGTGTGTGTGTGTGTGTGTGTGTGTGTGTGTGTGTGTGAGTGTGTGTGTGTGTGTGAGTGTGTGTGTGTGTGTGAGTGTGTGTGTGTGAGTGTGAGTGTGTGTGTGTGTGTGTGGTGTGTGTGTGTGTGAGTGTGTGTGTGTGTGTGTGTGTGTGTGTGTGTGTGTGTGAGTGTGAGTGTGTGTGTGTGTGTGTGTGTGTGAGTGTGTGTGTGTGTGTGTGTGTGTGAGTGTGAGTGTGTGTGTGTGTGTGTGTGTGTGAGTGTGTGTGTGAGTGTGTGAGTGTGTGTGAGTGAGTGAGTGTGTGTGTGTGTGTGTGTGAGTGTGAGAGTGAGTGTGTGTGTGTGTGTGTGTGTGTGTGAGTGTGTGTGTGTGTGTGTGTGTGTGAGTGTGTGTGTGTGTGTGTGTGTGTGTGAGTGTGTGTGTGAGTGTGTGTGTGTGAGTGTGTGTGTATTTCACTGCAATGAACGGTCTTGGAGCTTTTATCTGAGTGATCCAGCTGTCGTGTGGTCTCCTCAACACAGCACTGAAAGAACATGATATCCCACCTGAGAGTCCACTGTGTGTGTGTGTGTGTGTGTGTAGGTGTGTGTCCTCGTTGTGTTAATGTTTCAGACCCTTGGAGTGTGTGTGTAAAGTTGGTGGAGTGGGCCCTCCCTTCCTGAGGATCTTTACGCTGCAGAACTAGAAGAGTTCAGTCGTCACCGTTTCTCAACCTGTTGTAAACATAATCAGACAATAAATGAGAATATGAAACGGTTTGAATAACGATCCGTGAAGCTGGATTCCTCTGCCCGTTGTTATGAATCCCAGTGTCATGTACTCAAGGTCATATTCTCCCAACACACGCCTTTTACTTCTTTACCTTTGATATCTCACATCACTATTAGCGTAACAAACAAAACAAGCTCACCCTGTGTCAATGTGAGCTAACGGGAGCGTTAGCATTCAGATATTTAAACATAACTGTCCTTGAACTGATTGTTTTATTGCTAATTCAGTGATATAACATATGCAGCTCCTTCCCATACAAACATGTTTTTTATGTGGTTCAGAATCAGTGGAAGTTGGTTTCTATCGTCTTGAGTTCTCCGGATGTTTCCAGATTAACTCAAAACTATTTTATCAAAACAGTTTGAGGCGATCGGGATGTTCATGTTTAAAATGGTCCGTTTGTGTCGTGGGGCTGTGGGAGAGGAGGAGCTTCGTTGGCCCCTCATCTGCAGAGGTGGTGGTTTTCGATGGGGAAGCAGTCAGAAGGAGGTCCTCTCTCCCATTCTGCAGCCTCAGCACCGCAACTCTCCACAAAGAGCCTCATCTAGTGCGTCTGCTGTGGGAGCTCCTTGTTTCAGAGGCTCCGGTTACCCCGAGGCACCCGGGAGTCTTATTTTACCACGGGAGCTCTTGTCTTTGTGCCGCCAAATATTGCCTTGCTACCGGACAACAAAGCTCTCCTAGGCCTCCACGCGCCAGGAGAACCGCATTGGTCACGTTTGAGGCGGCAGACCGGCAGAGATTACATGGAGGTTCAAGAGAGATTCCTTGAGAAGATGCCGGTGTTGTTTGGTTCTTCTTCATGTCTGGAAGGCCCTCCGATGTCTGGAAGGCCCTCCGATGTCTGGAAGGAACTCCGATGTCTGGAAGGAACTCCGATGTCTGGAAGGCCCTCCGATGTCTGGAAGGAACTCCGATGTCTGGAAGGAACTCCGATGTCTGGAAGGCCCTCCGATGTCTGGAAGGAACTCCGATGTCTGGAAGGCCCTCCGATGTCTGGAAGGCCCTCCGATGTCTGGAAGGAACTCCGATGTCTGGATGGCCCTCCGATGTCTGGAAGGAACTCCGATGTCTGGAAGGCCCTCCGATGTCTGGAAGGCCCTCCGATGTCTGGAAGGAACTCCGATGTCTGGAAGGCCCTCCGATGTCTGGAAGGCCCTCCGATGTCTGGAAGGAACTCCGATGTCTGGATGGCCCTCCGATGTCTGGAAGGAACTCCGATGTCTGGAAGGCCCTCCGATGTCTGGAAGGCCCTCCGATGTCTGGAAGGAACTCCGATGTCTGGAAGGTCCTCCGATGTCTGGAAGGCCCTCCGATGTCTAGAAGGCCCTCCGATGTCTGGAAGGAACTCCGATGTCTGGAAGGCCCTCCGATGTCTAGAAGGCCCTCCGATGTCTGGAAGGAACTCCAATGTCTGGAAGGCCCTCCAATGTCTGGAAGGCCCTCCGATGTCTGGAAGGAACTCCGATGTCTGGAAGGCCCTCCGATGTCTGGAAGGCCCTCCGATGTCTGGAAGACCCTCCGATGTCTGGAAGGCCCTCCGATGTCTGGAAGGAACTCCGATGTCTGGAAGGCCCTCCGATGTCTGGAAGGCCCTCCGATGTCTGGAAGGAACTCCGATGTCTGGATGGCCCTCCGATGTCTGGAAGGAACTCCGATGTCTGGAAGGCCCTCCGATGTCTGGAAGGCCCTCCGATGTCTGGAAGGAACTCCGATGTCTGGAAGGCCCTCCGATGTCTGGAAGGCCCTCCGATGTCTGGAAGGCCCTCCGATGTCTAGAAGGCCCTCCGATGTCTGGAAGGAACTCCGATGTCTGGAAGGCCCTCCGATGTCTAGAAGGCCCTCCGATGTCTGGAAGGAACTCCGATGTCTGGAAGGCCCTCCGATGTCTGGAAGGAACTTCGATGTCTGGAAGGCCCTCCGATGTCTGGAAGACCCTCCGATGTCTGGAAGGCCCTCCGATGTCTGGACGGAACTCCGATGTCTGGAAGGCCCTCCGATGTCTGGAAGGCCCTCCGATGTCTAGAAGGCCCTCCGATGTCTGGAAGGCCCTCCGATGTCTAGAAGGAACTCCGATGTCTGGAAGGCCCTTCGATGTCTGGAAGGCCCTCCAGTAGGTGTGCTCAGGAAACATCTCCCCAAAGCTGAATGCCTCTTTAGCTCTTGACATCAACATTTTTAAACAATCGTTCTCACCCTTGTGATCACGTGTTGGGAGACGGTTGTATAGCGCTGTACAATATCGGGACGTCCTCATCCTCCATACTGTACCTCTCCCCCCCCCCCCCCCCTTTTCCTTTGGTCCCGTTTCAGCCAGAAGCTGAGTCTACTCGAGCGCGTCCGCCTCCCCACCACGCGGCCATCGGTCGGGACGACCAAGAGGCTGATGAGTCACGCCGACTCCATCGAGGAAAGCCCCTCCAAGGAGCCCAAGCCAGCCGGCTTCAGTAACCGCGAACGCTTCCGCACCGCCTTCCGCATGAAGGCCTACACGCTGCGCCAGAGCTCTGAAGGTACGGGAGCGAAGGCCTCAATCCAAGATAGCACGAGGTTTCAGTCTGGTTTGTCGTACCATCGTGTTAACTTTCTATGAATTTGCGCCTCGAAGGTTTTTTCTCCTCGGCAGACGGTGGCGGCCTGGCAGAACCGGCCTTGGAGGAGCGGGGCTTCCCCCCGGACATCCTCATGGAGGAGATGATCCCCACGCTGAAGCTGGTCATCAGGGCCGTCAGGTGGGGAGCCGTAAACATCTCACGGTGGTGTAGTGTAAAGGAAGAGGTATTGTTGTGGTGTCATTGGTATTTTAACAGTGAAAGATGATGGTTCAGATCAGGATTAACAATGTTTGAGGAACGGTTGCCCAATCACGCGTCAGAGCGTGTTTGGTGCAGGGTGAGCAGAGAGAACCGGAGACCGGATCCAGCCTGGCTGACGGTATGCTGGTTCCATCCGTTGACGTGATGCCGGAATTCAATCCCCGAGATGAGTGATCAACCCTGTGAAAGTGCTGCTTCCTTCCACGCCATAATTTTGGTTCTGAATGGGTCTGAATGGGAACGCTCAGACCTGGAGGGGGTTTCAGGTTCAGGACCCGAGACTTTCTGCCAAACACTGAGTCGTGTTGAAGTCCGCTGAGAGTGGGAAGCAGCTCAATGAGCTCAGGGGGAGATCGGGGTCTGATGGAGCTGGTCTTTGAGCCCAGCTACAAGTCTGTAAGGGTCTTACTTTCCCTTTAGAGGTTTCACAAAGCCACGGGAGCTGGTGCCCCCCTAGGGAAAGACTGTGTGGGTCCTGGGAGGGACTCATTGAGCTGGGCCCAGTTTTGGTCGCACTGAATAGGTCTGAATATGTATTCCCACGTCTTTGTCTCACAGGATTATGCAATTTCTCTTGAACAAGAAGCGGTTCAAGGAAACTCTGAGGCCATACGATGTGAAAGACGTGATCGAGCAGTACTCCGCCGGACACCTAGACATGCTGTGTCGGATCAAGTACCTCCAGACCAGGTCAGCCTCCTCTGCCTCCTCTTCCTCCTCTTCCTCCAGCTCATCCCGTTTCTCCTCCTTTCAGGATCGACATGATTTTGGCCCCTGGACCCCCTCTTACCCCCAAACAAAAGAAAACTCCCAAAACGCCCTTCAGCTACCCGTCCAGTCAGTCGCCCAGGTACAGCCACGCCAGCACCTCATGTCGGCCGCTCAGAAGCATGTTCTGTCCCGTGTAAAGGCCGGCGTTCATTTCCATTCATCTTTTACAAAACACTGAAACGAGAAGTGACTCTTTATTTGTGAGGAGAGTCTACTCAGTGTCCCTGTGTTCCAGGCACGAGTCCGACCTCGCCAAGGCCTCCATGCCCGACGCCGACGACCAGAGCATGATGGGAAGATTTGTCCGTGTGGAGCGACAGGTGAGGACGAGAACCTTTGATTCCATCACACTTATAGAACTGGAGGAGCATCAGCGTGGCCCAACCGGGATCTTAACGAGATGGGGTTCCACGTGCTGTTGGTTCAAATCCCTTTTTGGGGCGCCATGTAGGAAATGTTCTCCGTTAGCAACTGTCAATCATCTGCTGCGTCTCAGGTGGAGGACATGGAGAAGAAGTTGGACTTCTTGGTGGACATGCACATCCAGCACAGTGAGCTCCTGCAAGTGGACTCTGCCGGCGCCGCCCACATGACTCTGGAGACCTGCGAGGACCCGGCGGGGACCGGCGAGATCCGGCGGGTCTTCTTCAACTACGCCGAGGCGTTCACGCCGTGCCAGATGCCCGGCGGCACACTGGGTCCGTACTGCGGAACGGGAAGAGGAGGCGCCGAGGGCACCGGGTCCACCGGCGGGAGCCACGTCCCTCCGCAGCACCGACGCCTCCCCGCGGCCGACATCCCCACCTACGCCGAGCGTCCCACGGTGTTGCCCATCAGCTCCCTGCAGGACTTGTCGGCGAGGCCGGGCAGGACCGCGGGGGGGCGGAGTGCCGACTCGCCGCTCTCCATGCTGTCGGTGAACCACGAGGAGCTGGAGCGCTCGCTGAGCGGGTTCAGCGTCTCCGGGGAGCGGGATGAGGCCGGGACGGGCGCCGGGTGGACGAGAACTCGCCCGAGCTACCTGGCGGAGGGCGAGACGGACACGGACTCGGACCCCTTCACGTCTAGCGGGGGGCCCCTGCCTCTCTCCTCCACGGGGGAGGGGTTTGGTGACGCCGTGTGGAACACGCCGTCCTGAGCGGTGCGACACTGAACCTCGGGTCCACCCGCCGCCGGGTCCCCGCCTCTGAACGCTCACCGGATCGAAGCCCCGCCATGCGGGGGGGGCCGAGATGCCACGAGGTCGCCGACCTTCGGAGGCCGATCTCCCCGACCGACCGCCGTCCGGACGGAGAGCCGCGGTTAAAACTCTGAACAGCGCCCTCTTCAGGCCGAATAATGAAGAACATTCATATTCATCCTATAATACGCACCAAAGCTTCATCGTTGCTAAGCCGACCGCATGAGATGCATGAGACACGCAGGCCTGCGACGCCATTGGTCAATTATTTTTCTATTTTTTTGTTGCATGGTTTGCATGATGATGCAACATTCTGACGGCTGGAAACCAAACGTCTGTGTGTGCGTGTGTGTGTGTGCTCTTCACCTTTCATGCGTACGAACGAATAAATAAACAATAAACATGAATAATTTCATAATAATAATCTCACTATAAATCAAAGCTTTAGAAAATACGTAAAGAGCTTTTTTTAAACGACCCCAAAAATATTTAAACAGAAACATATAAACTCTGAGACCTGCAAGGAGACCACGACCTGCAATGAGACCACGACCTGCAATGAGACCACGACCTGCAAGGAGACCACGACCTGCAAGGAGACCACGACCTGCAAGGAGACCATGACCTGCAATGAGACCACGACCTGCAATGAGACCACGACCTGCAATGAGACCACGACCTGCAAGGAGACCACGACCTGCAAGGAGACCACGACCTGCAATGAGACCACGACCTGCAATGAGACCACGACCTGCAAGGAGACCACGACCTGCAATGAGACCACGACCTGCAATGAGACCACGACCTGCAAGGAGACCACGACCTGCAAGGAGACCACGACCTGCAATGAGACCACGACCTGCAAGGAGACCACGACCTGCAAGGAGACCACGACCTGCAATGAGACCACGACCTGCAAGGAGACCACGACCTGCAATGAGACCACGACCTGCAATGAGACCACGACCTGCAAGGAGACCACGACCTGCAATGAGACCACGACCTGCCAGGAGACCACGACCTGCAAGGAGACCACGACCTGCAATGAGACCACGACCTGCAATGAGACCACGACCTGCAAGGAGACCACGACCTGCAATGAGACCACGACCTGCAAGGAGACCACGACCTGCAATGAGACCACGACCTGCAAGGAGACCACGACCTGCAAGGAGACCACGACCTGCAAGGAGACCACGACCTGCAACGAGACCACGACCTGCAAGGAGACCACGACCTGCAATGAGACCACGACCTGCAATGAGACCACGACCTGCAAGGAGACCACGACCTGCAAGGAGACCACGACCTGCAATGAGACCACGACCTGCAAAGAGACCACGACCTGCAACGAGACCACGACCTGCAATGAGACCACGACCTGCAAGGAGACCACGACCTGCAATGAGACCACAACCTGCAAGGACACCACGACCTGCAATGAGACCACGACCTGCAATGAGACCACGACCTGCAAAGAGACCACGACCTGCAAGGAGACCACGACCTGCAATGAGACCACGACCTGCAACGAGACCACGACCTGCAACGAGACCACGACCTGCAACGAGACCACGACCTGCAATGAGACCACGACCTGCAAGGAGACCACGACCTGCAATGAGACCACGACCTGCAAAGAGACCACGACCTGCAATGAGACCACGACCTGCAAGGAGACCACGACCTGCAATGAGACCACGACCTGCAATGAGACCACGACCTGCAAGGAGACCACGACCTGCAATGAGACCACGACCTGCAAAGAGACCACGACCTGCAACGAGACCACGACCTGCAATGAGACCACGACCTGCAAGGAGACCACGACCTGCAAGGAGACCACGACCTGCAACGAGACCACGACCTGCAACGAGACCACGACCTGCAAGGAGACCACGACCTGCAATGAGACCACGACCTGCAAGGAGACCACGACCTGCAAGGAGACCACGACCTGCAACGAGACCACGACCTGCAACGAGACCACGACCTGCAATGAGACCACGACCTGCAAAGAGACCACGACCTGCAATGAGACCACGACCTGCAAGGAGACCACGACCTGCAATGAGACCACGACCTGCAATGAGACCACGACCTGCAAGGAGACCACGACCTGCAATGAGACCACGACCTGCAAAGAGACCACGACCTGCAACGAGACCACGACCTGCAATGAGACCACGACCTGCAAGGAGACCACGACCTGCAAGGAGACCACGACCTGCAACGAGACCACGACCTGCAACGAGACCACGACCTGCAAGGAGACCACGACCTGCAATGAGACCACGACCTGCAAGGAGACCACGACCTGCAATGAGACCACGACCTGCAAAGAGACCACGACCTGCAAGGACACCACGACCTGCAATGAGACCACGACCTGCAATGAGACCACGACCTGCAAAGAGACCACGACCTGCAAGGAGACCACGACCTGCAATGAGACCACGACCTGCAACGAGACCACGACCTGCAACGAGACCACGACCTGCAACGAGACCACTACCTGCAACGAGACCACGACCTGCAATGAGACCACGACCTGCAAGGAGACCACGACCTGCAATGAGACCACGACCTGCAAAGAGACCACGACCTGCAATGAGACCACGACCTGCAAGGAGACCACGACCTGCAATGAGACCACGACCTGCAATGAGACCACGACCTGCAAGGAGACCATGACCTGCAATGAGACCACGACCTGCAAAGAGACCACGACCTGCAACGAGACCACGACCTGCAATGAGACCACGACCTGCAACGAGACCACGACCTGCAAGGAGACCACGACCTGCAATGAGACCACGACCTGCAAGGAGACCACGACCTGCAATGAGACCACGACCTGCAAGGAGACCACGACCTGCTAGGAGACCACGACCTGCAATGAGACCACGACCTGCAAGGAGACCACGACCCGCAATGAGACCACGACCTGCAAAGAGACCACGACCTGCAAGGAGACCACGACCTGCAATGAGACCACGACCTGCAAGGAGACCACGACCTGCAAGGAGACCACGACCTGCAACGAGACCACGACCTGCAATGAGACCACGACCTGCAATGAGACCACGACCTGCAAAGAGACCACGATACGATTGACCATTCCATCCTTATCTCTCGCCTAGAGCACTGTGTGGGTATCAGGGGCACTGCCTTAGAGTGGTTCAGGTCCTACCTGTCCCAGCGATCTTTCTCTGTTAGGCTTGGTGACTTCGCATCGTCTTCTGCCCCCCTATCCTGTGGAGTTCCCCAAGGTTCCATTTTAGGGCCCATTTTATTTTCCTTATACCTTCTCCCCCTTGGGCTCATTTTTAGAAAACATGGCGTCTCCTACCACCTTTATGCGGACGACTCCCAAATATACATACCCCTAAAGAAACGCACCTGCTCTCTGACGCCCTGGTTGACTGTCTCAATGACATAAAGGCCTGGATGGCGAAACTTTAAACATAAATGAGAGTAAAACGGAGGTAATTGTGTTTGGACCAAATGGCGATGTCCCTCCATTGACCTGGGTTCCTGCAACAGTATGCAAAAGCCATGGTCTCTAATCTGGGCGTTAAAATCGACAGTGCTTTTGAATTAGATGAACAGATAAACTCTGTGGTTAAGTCCAGTTTTATCACCTGAGGCTGCTGTCCAAAATTAAACCGGTTTTATCCGCTTCTGATTTTGAGCGTGTAATTCATGCATTTGTTTCTACGCGTTTAGATTACTGTAATGCACTTTATGCCGCTTAAACAAGACTTCGCTGGCCGCCTGCAGCGTGTGCAAAACGCTGCGGCTCGGTTGCTTACAGGAACCGCAAGTACGATCACATCACCCCAGTCCTGTCTTCCCTTCCATTGGCTTCCTGTCCACTTTAGAGTTCATTTTAAGATTTTATTGTTTGTTTTTAAAAGCGCTTAATGGGCTGGCCTCAGTACATCTCTGACCTCATACAGGTGTACACCCCCTCAAGGGGTCTGAGATCGGCTGACCAGCTCCTCCTAGTAGTCCCTAAAACTAAGAAAATTACCAGAGGAGACCGGGCCTTCTCAGCAGTAGCCCCCAGGCTCTGGAACGACCTGCCCCCCCAGGTCAAATTGTCGCCCACCCTCCAAACCTTTAAGTCCCGCCTGAAGACCCACCTCTTTTCCCTCGCTTTCGAGTCAGTTTGAGCTATGTTTTGTATTGATTTCTCTCTATTTTGTTTGTATGCCTTTTATCTACTACTGTAATATTATATTTTATTATTATGCTATGCTTACTGTGAAGCACTTCGTTAAACCCTCTGTTTTTAATATGTGCTATATAAATGAATTGGATTGGATTGGATTGGATTGCAAGGAGACCACGACCTGCAATGAGACCACGACCTGCAACGAGACCACGACCTGCAACGAGACCACGACCTGCAAAGAGACCACGACCTGCAAAGAGACCACGACCTGCAAGGACACCACGACCTGCAACGAGACCACGACCTGCAACGAGACCACGACCTGCAACGAGACCACGACCTGCAATGAGACCACGACCTGCAAGGAGACCACGACCTGCAATGAGACCACGACCTGCAAAGAGACCACGACCTGCAATGAGACCACGACCTGCAAGGAGACCACGACCTGCAATGAGACCACGACCTGCAAGGAGACCACGACCTGCAATGAGACCACGACCTGCAAAGAGACCACGACCTGCAACGAGACCACGACCTGCAATGAGACCACGACCTGCAACGAGACCACGACCTGCAAGGAGACCACGACCTGCAAGGAGACCACGACCTGCAATGAGACCACGACCTGCAAGGAGACCACGACCTGCTAGGAGACCACGACCTGCAATGAGACCACGACCTGCAAGGAGACCACGACCTGCAATGAGACCACGACCTGCAAAGAGACCACGACCTGCAATGAGACCACAACCTGCAAGGAGACCACGACCTGCAAGGAGACCACGACCTGCAAAGAGACCACGACCTGCAAGGAGACCACGACCTGCAATGAGACCACGACCTGCAATGAGACCACGACCTGCAAAGAGACCACGACCTGCAAGGAGACCACGACCTGCAATGAGACCACGACCTGCAATGAGACCACGACCTGCAACGAGACCACGACCTGCAACGAGACCACGACCTGCAACGAGACCACGACCTGCAAGGAGACCACGACCTGCAATGAGACCACGACCTGCAAAGAGACCACGACCTGCAAGGAGACCACGACCTGCAATGAGACCACGACCTGCAAAGAGACCACGACCTGCAATGAGACCACGACCTGCAAGGAGACCACGACCTGCAACGAGACCACGACCTGCAATGAGACCACGACCTGCAATGAGACCACGACCTGCAACGAGACCACGACCTGCAACGAGACCACGACCTGCAATGAGACCACGACCTGTATGAGACCACGACCTGCAGAGACCACGACCTGCAATGAGACCACGACCTGCAATGAGACCACGACCTGCAATGAGACCACGACCTGCAAGAGACCACGACCTGCAATGAGACCACGACCTGCAATGAGACCACGACCTGCAATGAGACCACGACCTGCAAGAGACCACGACCTGCAATGAGACCACGACCTGCAATGAGACCACGACCTGCAATGAGACCACGACCTGCAATGAGACCACGACCTGCAATGAGACCACGACCTGCAAGAGACCACGACCTGCAATGAGACCACGACCTGCAAGAGACCACGACCTGCAAGGAGACCACGACCTGCAACGAGACCACGACCTGCAAAGAGACCACGACCTGCAATGAGACCACGACCTGCAAGAGACCACGACCTGCAATGAGACCACGACCTGCAAGAGACCACGACCTGCAATGAGACCACGACCTGCAATGAGACCACGACCTGCAAGAGACCACGACCTGCAATGAGACCACGACCTGCAAGAGACCACGACCTGCAATGAGACCACGACCTGCAATGAGACCACGACCTGCAAGAGACCACGACCTGCAATGAGACCACGACCTGCAAGGAGACCACGACCTGCAATGAGACCACGACCTGCAATGAGACCACGACCTGCAAGAGACCACGACCTGCAATGAGACCACGACCTGCAATGAGACCACGACCTGCAAGGAGACCACGACCTGCAATGAGACCACGACCTGCAATGAGACCACGACCTGCAAGAGACCACGACCTGCAATGAGACCACGACCTGCAAGGAGACCACGACCTGCAATGAGACCACGACCTGCAATGAGACCACGACCTGCAAGAGACCACGACCTGCAATGAGACCACGACCTGCAATGAGACCACGACCTGCAATGAGACCACGACCTGCAAGAGACCACGACCTGCAATGAGACCACGACCTGCAATGAGACCACGACCTGCAACGAGACCACGACCTGCAATGAGACCACGACCTGCAAAGAGACCACGACCTGCAAGAGACCACGACCTGCAATGAGACCACGACCTGCAAGAGACCACGACCTGCAATGAGACCACGACCTGCAAGAGACCACGACCTGCAATGAGACCACGACCTGCAATGAGACCACGACCTGCAAGGAGACCACGACCTGCAATGAGACCACGACCTGCAAAGAGACCACGACCTGCAATGAGACCACGACCTGCAATGAGACCACGACCTGCAACGAGACCACGACCTGCAATGAGACCACGACCTGCAACGAGACCACGACCTGCAATGAGACCACGACCTGCAAGAGACCACGACCTGCAATGAGACCACGACCTGCAAGGAGACCACGACCTGCAATGAGACCACGACCTGCAATGAGACCACGACCTGCAAGGAGACCACGACCTGCAATGAGACCACGACCTGCAATGAGACCACGACCTGCAAGAGACCACGACCTGCAAGAGACCACGACCTGCAAAGAGACCACGACCTGCAAGAGACCACGACCTGCAAGGAGACCACGACCTGCAATGAGACCACGACCTGCAAGGAGACCACGACCTGCTAGGAGACCACGACCTGCAATGAGACCACGACCTGCAAGAGACCACGACCTGCAAGGAGACCACGACCTGCAATGAGACCACGACCTGCAATGAGACCACGACCTGCAACGAGACCACGACCTGCAACGAGACCACGACCTGCAACGAGACCACGACCTGCAAGAGACCACGACCTGCAAGAGACCACGACCTGCAATGAGACCACGACCTGCAATGAGACCACGACCTGCAAGAGACCCACGACCTGCAATGAGACCACGACCTGCAAGAGACCACGACCTGCAACGAGACCACGACCTGCAATGAGACCACGACCTGCAATGAGACCACGACCTGCAAGGAGACCACGACCTGCAACGAGACCACGACCTGCAAGGAGACCACGACCTGCAATGAGACCACGACCTGCAAAGAGACCACGACCTGCAAGGAGACCACGACCTGCAATGAGACCACGACCTGCAATGAGACCACGACCTGCAAAGAGACCACGACCTGCAATGAGACCACGACCTGCAATGAGACCACGACCTGCAAAGAGACCACGACCTGCAATGAGACCACGACCTGCAATGAGACCACGACCTGCAACGAGACCACGACCTGCAACGAGACCACGACCTGCAACGAGACCACGACCTGCAAGGAGACCACGACCTGCAATGAGACCACGACCTGCAACGAGACCACGACCTGCAACGAGACCACGACCTGCAACGAGACCACGACCTGCAAGGAGACCACGACCTGCAATGAGACCACGACCTGCAACGAGACCACGACCTGCAACGAGACCACGACCTGCAAGGAGACCACGACCTGCAAGGAGACCACGACCTGCAAGGAGACCACGACCTGCAACGAGACCACGACCTGCAAGGAGACCACGACCTGCAACGAGACCACGACCTGCAACGAGACCACGACCTGCAAGGAGACCACGACCTGCAATGAGACCACGACCTGCAAGGAGACCACGACCTGCAAGGAGACCACGACCTGCAATGAGACCACGACCTGCAAGGAGACCACGACCTGCAAGGAGACCACGACCTGCAATGAGACCACGACCTGCAAGGAGACCACGACCTGCAAGGAGACCACGACCTGCAATGAGACCACGACCTGCAAAGAGACCACGACCTGCAATGAGACCACGACCTGCAAGGAGACCACGACCTGCAACGAGACCACGACCTGCAATGAGACCACGACCTGCAATGAGACCACGACCTGCAAGGAGACCACGACCTGCAAGGAGACCACGACCTGCAAGAGACCACGACCTGCAATGAGACCACGACCTGCAAGAGACCACGACCTGCAAGGAGACCCACGACCTGCAATGAGACCACGACCTGCAATGAGACCACGACATGCAAAGAGTCCACGACCTGCAAGGAGACCACGACCTGCAATGAGACCACGACCTGCAATGAGACCACGACCTGCAATGAGACCACGACCTGCAATGAGACCACGACCTGCAAGGAGACCACGACCTGCAACGAGACCACGACCTGCAACGAGACCACGACCTGCAACGAGACCACGACCTGCAACGAGACCACGACCTGCAATGAGACCACGACCTGCAAAGAGACCACGACCTGCAATGAGACCACGACCTGCAAGGAGACCACGACCTGCAATGAGACCACGACCTGCAATGAGACCACGACCTGCAAGAGACCACGACCTGCAATGAGACCACGACCTGCAAAGAGACCACGACCTGCAATGAGACCACGACCTGCAATGAGACCACGACCTGCAAGGAGACCACGACCTGCAACGAGACCACGACCTGCAACGAGACCACGACCTGCAACGAGACCACGACCTGCAAAGAGACCACGACCTGCAATGAGACCACGACCTGCAAGGAGACCACGACCTGCAATGAGACCACGACCTGCAATGAGACCACGACCTGCAAGGAGACCACGACCTGCAATGAGACCACGACCTGCAACGAGACCACGACCTGCAACGAGACCACGACCTGCAACGAGACCACGACCTGCAAAGAGACCACGACCTGCAATGAGACCACGACCTGCAAGGAGACCACGACCTGCAATGAGACCACGACCTGCAATGAGACCACGACCTGCAAGGAGACCACGACCTGCAATGAGACCACGACCTGCAAAGACCACGACCTGCAATGAGACCACGACCTGCAATGAGACCACGACCTGCAAGGAGACCACGACCTGCAACGAGACCACGACCTGCAACGAGACCACGACCTGCAATGAGACCACGACCTGCAAAGAGACCACGACCTGCAATGAGACCACGACCTGCAAGGAGACCACGACCTGCAATGAGACCACGACCTGCAATGAGACCACGACCTGCAAGGAGACCACGACCTGCAATGAGACCACGACCTGCAAAGAGACCACGACCTGCAACGAGACCACGACCTGCAACGAGACCACGACCTGCAACGAGACCACGACCTGCAAGGAGACCACGACCTGCAATGAGACCACGACCTGCAATGAGACCACGACCTGCAATGAGACCACGACCTGCAAGGAGACCACGACCTGCAACGAGACCACGACCTGCAACGAGACCACGACCTGCAATGAGACCACGACCTGCAATGAGACCACGACCTGCAAGGAGACCACGACCTGCAATGAGACCACGACCTGCAATGAGACCACGACCTGCAAGGAGACCACGACCTGCAAGGAGACCACGACCTGCAATGAGACCACGACCTGCAAGGAGACCACGACCTGCAAGGAGACCACGACCTGCAATGAGACCACGACCTGCAAAGAGACCACGACCTGCAACGAGACCACGACCTGCAACGAGACCACGACCTGCAACGAGACCACGACCTGCAACGAGACCACGACCTGCAACGAGACCACGACCTGCAAGGAGACCACGACCTGCAATGAGACCACGACCTGCAATGAGACCACGACCTGCAAGGAGACCACGACCTGCAATGAGACCACGACCTGCAAGGAGACCACGACCTGCTAGGAGACCACGACCTGCAATGAGACCACGACCTGCAAGGAGACCACGACCTGCAATGAGACCACGACCTGCAAAGAGACCACGACCTGCAAGGAGACCACGACCTGCAAGGAGACCACGACCTGCAAAGAGACCACGACCTGCAAGGAGACCACGACCTGCAATGAGACCACGACCTGCAATGAGACCACGACCTGCAAAGAGACCACGACCTGCAATGAGACCATGACCTGCAAGGAGACCACGACCTGCAAAGAGACCACGACCTGCAAGGAGACCACGACCTGCAATGAGACCACGACCTGCAATGAGACCACGACCTGCAACGAGACCACGACCTGCAACGAGACCACGACCTGCAATGAGACCACGACCTGCAAGGAGACCACGACCTGCAACGAGACCACGACCTGCAAGGAGACCACGACCTGCAACGAGACCACGACCTGCAACGAGACCACGACCTGCAACGAGACCACGACCTGCAAGGAGACCACGACCTGCAATGAGACCACGACCTGCAACGAGACCACGACCTGCAACGAGACCACGACCTGCAAGGAGACCACGACCTGCAACGAGACCACGACCTGCAACGAGACCACGACCTGCAACGAGACCACGACCTGCAAGGAGACCACGACCTGCAAGGAGACCACGACCTGCAAGGAGACCACGACCTGCAATGAGACCACGACCTGCAACGAGACCACGACCTGCAACGAGACCACGACCTGCAAGAGACCACGACCTGCAACGAGACCACGACCTGCAACGAGACCACGACCTGCAACGAGACCACGACCTGCAACGAGACCACGACCTGCAAGGAGACCACGACCTGCAAGGAGACCACGACCTGCAACGAGACCACGACCTGCAACGAGACCACGACCTGCAAGGAGACCACGACCTGCAAGGAGACCACGACCTGCAAGGAGACCACGACCTGCAACGAGACCACGACCTGCAAGGAGACCACGACCTGCAATGAGACCACGACCTGCAAGGAGACCACGACCTGCAAGGAGACCACGACCTGCAATGAGACCACGACCTGCAAGGAGACCACGACCTGCAAGGAGACCACGACCTGCAATGAGACAACGACCTGCAAGGAGACCACGACCTGCAAGGAGACCACGACCTGCACAGCCCAGTGGTTCCTGGGTCAGACCTGCTGCAGAGAGCTCTGGTGGTTGAGGTTCTGGTCGGTGAAGCTGAACCACCTTCAGGTCCATGACAGTCTTTGGTTGTATCTGTTGTTCATAAATGAATCTTATTAATTATATCTCGATAAACAAAGTGCACCGAGCACTGGTCCTCTGGTTCCACCGGTCCACTGGTCCACTGGTTCTGGTTCCACCGGTCCACTGGTCCACTGGTTCTGGTTCCACCGGTCCACTGGTCCCACCGGTCCACTGGTCCACTGGTTCTGGGTCTACTGGTTCTGGTTCCCCCGGCCGGTCCGTTACAGACGTCCTAGTGAATGATTTGTGCCTTGGCCTTTACGGTGCGGTTATTTTCAATGTGTTGGATCTTTTTTTTTTTTCTTTTCTTGCTGGAGCTCAAAGCTGCTTCTAACAACCAGGAGGAGAGAAACCATCAGACAAGTTCTCTAGAAACAACATGGAGTATTTACACCGCTGGGTTTAATCCAGAGCTGAAGCCCCACGCCACGCTGGGGAAGCGTATTTATTTTGAAACAGTAATTTAATCTTAATGACCACCAGGGGGCTCCTCTGGTTGTATAGAAGTCTATGCTTCATGTGTTAAAGCTGCATTCTCTCTCCTGACCACCAGGGGGAGACTCCTCTGGTTGTATAGAAGGCTATGCTTCATGTGTTAAAGCTGCATTCTCTCTCCTGGCCACCAGGGGGAGACTCCTCTGGTTGTATAGAAGTCTATGTTTCATGTGTTGAAGCTGCATTCTCTCCTGACCACCAGGGGGCGACTCCTCTGGTTGTATATAAGTCTATGCTTCACATTAGCACAGCGAAGTGTTTGTTAAAACTACTAAAAATAGTCAATAAACTATAATACACATAAATAATTCAGGCCTTTTGAGACTTAACGGAGTTAACTCTGGAGTTAACCACACGATGTGTTGAGGATATTTGTTTATGAAGTTTTCTTTTGTCTGGATCAAAACACGATTCTTGAAACAAAAGAAAGCCACTCGAAGAATGTGCCAAAAACCTTTAAACCGAAGATGACGTTAAACATAACTCAACATAACTCAAACATAACTTAAACATAACTTAAAGTTAACTCAAACATAACTTAAAGATAATTTAAACATAACTCAACATAACCAAAACATAACTTAAACATAATTTAAATATAACCGAAAGTTAACTCAAACATGACTTAAACATAATTTAAATATAACCTCAAGTTAACTCAAACATAACTTAAAGATAATTTAAACATAACCCAAACATAACTTAAATAAAACTCAAACATAACTCAAACATAACTTAAAGTTAACTCAAACATAACTTAAACATAACTTAAAAATAACTCACATAACTCAGACATAACTTAAAGATAACTTAAACATAACTCAAACATAACTTAAATATAACTCAAACATAACTCAAACATAACTTAAACATAACTCAAACATAACTTAAAGTTAACTCAAACATAACTCAAACATAACTCAAACATAACTCAAACATAACTTAATGTTAACTCAAACATAACTTAAACATAACTTAAAAATAACTCACATAACTCAAACATAACTTAAACATAACTCAAACATAACTCAAACATAACTCAAACATAACTTAAACATAACGTAAAGATAACTTAAACATAACTCAAACATAACTTAAACATAACTCAACATAACTCAAACATAACTTATAGATAACTCAAACATAAATTAAAGATAACTCAAACATAACTTTAACATAACTCAAACATCACTTTAACATAACTTAAACATACCTCAAACATAACTTAAACATAACTCAAACATAACTTAAAGTTAACTCAAACATAACTTAAACATAACTCAAACATAACTTAAACATAACTTAAAGATAACTTAAAGATAACTCAAACATAACCTAAAGATAACTCAAACATAACTTAAACATAACTCAAACATAACTTAAACATAACTCAAACATAACGTAAAGATAACTCAAACATAACTTAAACATAACCTAAACATAACATAAAGATAACTTAAACATACCTCAAACATAACTTAAACATAACTTAAAATAAACTCAAACATAACTTAAACATAACTTAAACATAACTCAAACATAACTTAAACATAACTTAAAAATAACTCAAACATAACTTAAAGTTAACTCAAACATAACTCAAACATAACTTAAAGTTAACTCAAACAGAACTTAAACAGAACTTAAACATAACTCAAACATAACTTAAACATAACTCAAACATAACTTAAAGTTAACTCAAACATAACTTAAACATAACTTAAAAATAACTCAAACATAACTTAAACATAACTCAAAGTTAACTCAAACATAACTTAAACATAACTCAAACATAACTTAAAGTTAACTCAAACATAACTTAAACATAACTCAAACATAACTCAAACATAACTTAAACATAACTTAAACATAACTTATGACACCAGCTCAACACAAAACCTGCACAACAAGTTGCTGCGCGGTGTCTTTCAGTATTGATGACCTCATCGGGTTGTTATTGTTGTTGTTGTCACCGTCTCTCTGCTCTCGTGTTTTCTCCGTGACGCTTGAACTCGGCGCTTCCTGTCAGTTCTCGGCTTCTGGGCTCTAAAAGGTTTTCTTGTTTACTTTAAAGGACGTGTGGCCGCCTCCCCCGAGGCGCTGAGCGTCACGACTCAACAACTCGCTGTTTCTATTCTGATTTGATGATATAATATGCAAATGTATTCTTACTTTATTTTTTTATTTTGTTGTCTTTTCCATCGCACCAGTTATTAATAAAGTCTTGAACTGAAACGTGTCGACTGAGACCCGAACCAACGCGAGAGCAACGTCTCGTAGAAATACGACACGCTAACGACGACACCAGAGTTAGCTTGGGATGTTACGATAGATGTAACGTAGCATTGTGATGTAGCATTGTGACGTAGCATTGTGACGTAGCATTGTGATGTAGCATTGTGACGTAACAATGTAACGTGACAATGTGACAACGTGACAATGTGACAACGTAACAATGTAACGACGTAACGACATAACAATGTAACAACGTAACGTAACAACGTAACAGCGTAACAATGTAACAACACAACAATGTAACAACGTAACATCATAACAATGTAACAATGTCACAACGTAACAACGTAACAATGTGACAACGTAATGTAACAACGTAACATAACAACGTAACAATGTAACAACACAACAATGTAACAATGTAACATCATAACAAATGTAACAATGTCACAACGTAACAATGTAACAATGTAACAACGTAACAACCTAACAATGTAACACCACAACAATGTAACAACGGAACATCGTAACAATGTAACAACACAACAACGTAACAACATAACAATGGAACAACTTAACGTGACAACGTAATAATGTTACGTACAAACGTAAACATCATTTTAGAACTTTCTTTTGTTTACAGAGCGACCCACTCGAGTGTCTGGCTGATGACCTTGCTGATGTGTTTAGGATCCTTTGCTCTGCATTAATTGCGTGTCGTTGTCATGGCGATGACTCGCTCGGCGTGTCCTCTGCCGGGGGGCCGCGGTTCCCAGGCCCTCGGCAGCTCCGTTTCCTCTTCTGCCAAATCACCGCTGTGAGCCGATGTGTCCGAAGGTGAATGCCAGGCGAGCAAAGTGCTCCCCGCTCCGTCGGTGAGGACTCTGTTCTCTGATCCTCGCGCGGCTCGGATGTCGCTCTGTTGGCTCGTTGCGCTCCACTGCAAGAAGAGCTGAACAAGAGACATGAACGTCTCCAGATTCAACACCACAACACACGCCATTATCATCGAAGCTGAAATATTACCACTATAAAAATCTTAAATTCTTAAAGTAATTTTCCAGTATTTTTTCAATTTTATTTTCAGTCTCTTACACTAGTAAAAATAATATATATGTAGTAAAAATCTAGTTAAAGTCACCAAAAATAATTATATATCATTTCAAATATATATATATCTAATATTTTCCATTTCATAAATTTCATATTCATTACATTTCTATTTTAAAATATTGTATTATTTAAATATTATTAAATGTAAATTTTTAATCAATTAATTAATATTTTTTTTCCACTTTTCTAAAATTTTGTTATTTATTTTTTTAACTTAAAAATGTATTTAGAGTTTAAATTTTTTACAACATTTAAATTTAAATGTTAAATTTTTTGCATTTTTACAGATTTTACATTTTGTAAGAATTAAAAAAAATTTTTATTCTTTCTTTTACATTTTTTAATAATAAATTTTTTTTTTTTTTTTTTAAGCAAGCTGATTGGACGACAGCTTCCCTGAAACAAGGAGACCACTCAGCATAACGTGTCCTGCAGATCATCATGTTGTGATATTAGTGGTGATATTTCTTGCAGTGGAGTCGGTGGGTTTATGGATCAGTGCCCAGGCTTCCAGCCAGACACCATGTTTAGTGTGTGTGTGTGTGTGTGTGTGGGGGGGGGGGGGGGGGGGCATGTCAACCTAGAGGAGAGAGAACAGGCATCACTTCCTCCTTCTCTGGCTGAGGTGTGGAAGCTCGGCGAGGTGGATGCTGCCGTCCGCTCACGGGAGGAATCGAGCAGCCGGTGAGTCGACAAGATTTAAACAATTTAAAAAAAGAGGAAATAATGAATGTTTTGAGTCTGAAGCTAAACACCTGACCCCGGGTCTGAAGCTAAACACCTGACCCCGGGTCTGAAGCTAAACACCTGACCCCGGGTCTGAAGCTAAACACCTGACCCCGGGTCTGAAGCTAAACACCTGACCACGGGTCTGAAGCTGCTCTAGAACGCAGGACCACCAGGGACCACAAGGGACCACCAGGGAGACCAGGGACCACCAGGGAGACCAGGGACCACCAGGGTCCACCAGGGACCACAAGGGAGACCATGGTCCACCAGGGACCACCAGGGTCCACCAGGGAGACCAGGGTCCACCAGGGAGACCAGGGTCCACCAGGGTCCACCAGGGAGACCAGGGTCCACCAGGGAGACCAGGGACCACCAGGGAGACCAGGGTCCACCAGGGAGACCAGGGACCACCAGGGTCCACCAGGGACCACCAGGGTCCACCAGGGAGACCAGGGACCACCAGGGTCCACCAGGGAGACCAGGGTCCACTGCTTTGTGTAGTGTGGACTAGAACCTGATGACGTCATTGTGGAGTAACCTTGTTTCTCCCTGAGACCAGTTCACCTGAGACTCGAGGACTTGGGGGGCGTAGAGGTCCTCGATCCAGCTCCGTGGTTCTGTGGGTCCCCCTCAGGTGCATCATGGAGGTCTTCCAGAGCGCCGCTGGGCGTCCACGCCTCGGCTTCCTGATCACCGTCTCCTCCACTGTGCTGCTCGTCCTCCTCAGCAGAGGTAGGTCAGCTGCACTGCATTGTGGGTCAGGACGGTTGGGTTAGGGTTTAGAGGTTAGGGGTTAGGGTTTAGGATTGAGGGTTTAGGGTTTAGAGGTTAGAGGTTTAGGGTTTAGGGTTTAGGGTTTAGTCCTCCATGTTTCATCATGAGTATAGGAAGTAACTCGTAGCTGAAAGGAAACAGAAGCTGGATGACGTCATTGTCTGAGCTCTCGGAGCTCGGGTTACGTTAGTAACTTACGACCCGGTGAATGTTTTGATTCATCCAGTGACGACGTCTGTTGAGCCGGATGATTCCAGACCAGATCAATCCAGATCAAACCAGATCAAACCAGATAAATCCAGATCAAACCAGATAAATCCAGATCAAACCAGATCAAACCAGATAAATCCAGATCAATCCAGATCAAACCAGATCCAGCTCCGTCGACGTTCCTGTCGCCTTTTATTTTCCCAGAAGTCCCAGCGGCGCGCATCGACCCGGCCGCCATCGACCTCACGGCGCTGGTCAACACGCTGGTGAATGGCAGCCAATCGGGTACGTGGTCACGAAGGCGTGGGTAACCCGCTCAGGCTTTGCTTCCCCTCCAGAGGTCAAACTGAAGGTCAACCTGCTCTAAAGGAACAGCGCCAACACAACGCTTGATAAAACATAAAGTTAAGGGTCAAATACGAATATATATAGAATACCTAATATACTAATATATATAAATAATACACAACGACACTTGAGAAAAGAGTTAGTTACGTAACAATGTAACGTAACGATGTAATGTAACAATATAATGTAACAACGTAACGTAACAACGTAACGTAACAACGTAACTTAACAATGTAACGTAACAATGTAACGTAACAACGTAACGTAACAACGTAACGTAACAATGTAAAGTAACAATGTAATGTAACAACGTAACATAACAATGTAACAACGTAACGTAACAACGTAACAATGTAACGTAACAACGTAACGTAACAACGTAACGTAACAATGTAATGTAACAACGTAACATAACAATGTAAAGTAACAATGTAACGTGACAACGTAACAACGTAACGTAACAACGTAACGTAACAATGTAACGTAACAACGCGATATAACGTAACGTAACGTAGCGATATAACGTAGCGATATAACGTAGCGATATAACGTAGCGATATAACGTGTCGGTGTGTTTGTCGTTGGACATAAACAAACACATCCATCCTGTAAACATCGTTTACAGCTTACTGGTGTCTCAGTGACAGAGACACAACCATTGGTCCTTTTCTAATTGTTCACGTCTCTTAAAGCGACAGTAGTCTTTTCCTCGTTGCCATGGCGCCATCCCAGTTTAAAACACATGTATATAAATATAAACATCGTTCCTCCTCTTCCTCCTCTTCCTCATGCATCCTCCAGGCTCCAGGAGGCTCTTCTCCCTCCTCAGTGTGACGTCATACAGCTCGCTCGCTCTGCACAAGCTCACCCTGCTGGTCTACAACCGTAAGTACACCACGACTACCACAGAGTACTACCAATACTACTGTACTCTGTGTGTATAGAGGTATGAGAACTACCAATACCACTGTACTCTGTGTGTATAGAGGTATGAGTACTACCAATACTACTGTACTCTGTGTATATACAGTATAGAGGTATAAGTACTACCAATACTTATGTTCTCTGTGTATATACAGTATTGAGGTCTGAGTACTACCAATACTACTGTACTCTGTGTGTATAGAGGTCTGAGTACTACCAATACTACTGTACTCTGATGCTCTATCGAACGTATTGCCAGAGGAGTGAGATGACTGCACTGCCCCCTGGTGGTGTGGATGTGCAGGTGCATGTAAGGAAGCAAAAGGACTGAGAGGTTTAAATCAGAGTCTCACGTGAAGCTGGTTGTTGGTTCTCTTGAGTCGTTGAAGCCGCTCTGCCTCGAGCTGTGGCTCTGTTTCTATAACTCTGTTTCTATAACTCTGTTTCTATAACTCTGTTTCTGTAACTCTGTTTCTAGAACTCTGTTTCTGTAACTCTGTTTCTATAACTCTGTTTCTGTGACTCTGTTTCTGTAACTCCGTTTCTGTGTGTGGCAGCGGGGTGTGTTTAAGCTCGGCTGCAGAGTGGGTGGAGCGGGGGTGTGGTTCAGGGAATGGTGTCTGATTGTCATCAGCTGGACTGATTGGTAATCAGTTGGGTAATCAGTCCAGCTGATGACGATCAGTGTTTGTGTATCTGAGTCTGTCTCCATAAAGGAGCTGGACAGAAGGAAGATCGGGAGCCATGAGCAGAGACGCAGTCGGCGGTCAGAGCGCTCAAATAAAGCACGTTACCAAAGCTCCCTCTGGTTGCGCATTCCTTGGTGCTTAGGAGGGGGAAACCTACCGGTGACGGCCACGAACCTGTCACACTGTGGCTCTGTTTCTATAACTCTCTTTCTGTAACTCTGTTTCTATAACTCTGTTTCTGTAACTCTGTAACTCTGTTTCTATAACTCTGTTTCTGTGACTGTTTCTATAACTCTGTGAGTGTGTGTGTCTGCGTGTGTGTGTGTGTGTGTGTGTATGTGTGTGTGCGTGCGTGCGTGTGTGTGTGTGTGTGTGTGTAGAATTCACAGCCATCCTGTTGGACGTGATGAACTCCAGCAGTTACCTCCAGGAGCTCTTTAAGTCCGCCTCCATATTATCAGGTTGGTTGTCATGGTTAGATCTAAAGCTTGTGGTAACTATATGTAGATGTACACTTGTACACACATGTACACACATATCCACCCTCCCCGTGTGTCTGTGCCTCAGTGAGCCAGAGGAACAACTCGGACTGCATTTACATCTGTGTGATGGCAGCGAAGGGTGAGTGGAGACCACTGGAGGGGGGGGGGGGGTCCACTGGCCAGGACCGTGTGTGTGTGTGTGTGTGTGTGTGTGTGTGTGTGAAGGGAGAGAGAGAGAGAGAGAGGAGCCCAGACCCAGTCCATAAGGAGAGAGGAGAGAGAGCCAGTGTATCCTAAGCGCCCACAAGGAGAGGGAGAGAGAGGAGAGAGGAGCTCAGTGTATCCCAAACCCATAAGGAGAGAGGAGAGAGAGAGGTCAGTGTATCCCAAGCGCCCATAAGAGAGGAGGAGGAGAGAGTGCACCCCTCTCCTAAAGCAATCAAACGCCCATAAGGAAAGAGGAGGAGAGGAGAGAAAGAGAGGAGCTTCAAAGTGGCCCTAAACGCCATAAGGAGGAGGAGTGCATCCTAAGCGTCCTAAACATCCAAGGAGAAAGGAGAGGAGAGGAGCCCAGTGTATCGAAACGTCCATAAGGAGAGAGGAGAGCCCAGTGTATCCAAGCACAAGGAGAGAGAGGAGAGAGAGAGGAGCCCAGTGTATCCCCCATAAGGTCCAGAGAGGAGAGGAGGAGCCCAGTGTATCCTAAACGTCCAAAAGGTCAGAGGAGAGAGAGGAGAGCTGTGTATCCTAAACGTCCATAAGAGAGGAGAGGAGAGAGGAGCCCAGTGTATCCTAAACGTCCAAAAGGAGAGGAGAGAGAGGAGCTCAGTGTATCCTAAATGGCCCGCCAAGGAGAGAGGGAGGAGAGGAGAGGCTCAGTGTATCCTAAACGTCCATAAGGAGAGAGGAGAGAGAGAGGTCAGTATATCCTAAGCGCCCATAAGGAGAGGAGGAGAGGAGAGCCAGTGTATCCTAAGCGCCCATAAGGAGAGAGGAGAGGAGAGAGGAGCAGGTATCCAAAACGTCCATAAGGAGAGAGGAGAGGAAGGAGAGGAGAGAGGAGCCCAGTGTTAAGCGCCATAAGGAGAGAGGAGAGGAGAGGAGGAGAGTGTATCCTAAGCGTCCATAAGGAGAGAGGAGAGAGGAGCTCAGTGTATCCTAAGCGTCCATAAGGAGAGAGGAGAGGAGCCCAGTGTATCCTAAACGTCCATAAGGAGAGAGGAGAGGAGCCCAGTGTATCCTAAATCCAAGGAGAGGAGGAGAGGAGAACAGTCAGTGTATCCAAACGTCCATAAGGAGAGAGGAGAGGAGCCAGTGTATCCTAAGCGTCCATAAGGAGAGAGGAGAGGAGAGAGCTCAGGTATCCTAAACGTCCATAAGGAGAGAGAGAGAGGAGCCTACGTCCATAAGGGAGAGAGGAGAGAGGAGAGAGGAAGGAATCCTAAACGTCATAAGGAGAGGGGGAGAGGCCTCAGTGTATCCTAAAGGAGATAAGGAGAGAGGAGAGCTCAGTGTATAAAGGAGAGAAGGAGAGAGGAGAGGGACCTAAGCGCCCATAAGGAGAGAGGAGGAGAGAGGTTCAGTGTATCCTAAACGTCCATAAGGAGAGAGGAGAGGAGCTCAGTGTATCCTAAACGGCCATAAGGAGAGAGAGGAGAGGAGCCAGTTTACGTCCTAAAGGTCTACAAGGAGGAGGAGAGGAGCTCAGTGCATCCTAAACGTCCATAAAGGAGAGAGGAGAGGAGCCAGTGAGAGGAGCCCAGTGTATCCTAAGCCATAAGGAGAGAGGAGAGTGTATCCTAAGGCCCATAAGGAGAGAGGAGAGAGGAGCCCAGTGTATCCTAAACGTCCATAAGGAGAGAGGAGAGAGCCCATGTGTATCCTAAACGGGTAGTGCCCCAAAAGCCATAAGGAGAGGAGAGGAGAGGAGCTCAGTGTATCCTAAGTCCATAAGTGGAGAGGAGAGAGGAGCCCAGTGTATCCTAAGGTCCATAAGGGAGAGAGGAGAGAGGAGCCTAGTGTATAAGAGAGGCTAGTGTCCTAAGGAGAAGGGAGAGGGGAGAGAGGAACTCAGTGTATCCTAAACGTCCATAAGGAGGAGAGAGGAGATCCTAAGGAGAGAGGAGAGAGGAGCTCAGTGTATCCCAAGGCCCTAAGGGAGAGGAGAGAGGAGAGTATCCTAAATTTAAAGGAGAGAGGAGAAGAGAGGAGCCAGTGTATCCTAAGGCCCATAAGGAGAGAGGAGAGAGAGTAGCTCAGTGTATCCTAAACGTCCATAAGGAGAGAAGAGAGGGAGCTCAGTGTATCCTAAGTCCATAAGGAGAGAGGAGAGAGGAGCTCAGTGTATCCTAAACGGCCATAAGGAGAGGAGGAGAGGAGAAAGAGAGAGAGAGAGAGAGAGAGCCAGTATCCTAAGCCATAAGGAGAGAGGAGAGAGGAGCTCAGTGTATCCTAAACGTCCATAAGGAGAGAGGAGGAGAGGAGCCAGTGTATCCTATCTAAAGGAGAGAGGAGAGAGGAGTATCTATCCAAAGCAAGAGAGAGAGGAGAGGACCAGTGTCCTAAAAGGAGAGACAAGGAGAGAGGAGAGAGAGGATCCTGTATATCCATAAGTCCAAGGAGAGAGGGAGAGAGGAGCCCAGTGTATCCTAAGCGTCCATAAGGAGAGAGAGAGAGAGCTCAGTGTATCCAAGGAGTCCATAAGGAGAGAGGGAGAGGAGCTCAGTGTATCCTAAACGTCCATAAGGAGAGAGGAGAGGGAGAGTAGCCAATCCTGTGTAAAGAGGAGAGAGCATCTTAAGGATCCAAAGAGGAGAGGAGGAGGTGTAAATGTCCATGTCCATAAGGAGGAGGAGAGGAGCTCAGTGTATCCTAAACGTCCATAAGGAGAGAGGAGAGAGAGGAGAGTGTATCCAAATGTCCATAAGGAGAGAGGAGAGGAGAGAGTGTATCCTAAACGTCCATAAGGAGAGAGGAGAGAGGAGGGCATCCCAACGTCCATAAGGAGAGAGGAGAGGAGAGAGGAGCTCAGTGTATCCTAAACGCCCATAAGGGAGAGGAGGAGGAGAGGAGCCCAGTGTATCCTAAGCGCCATAAGGAGAGAGGAGAGGAGCTCAGTGTATCCTAAACGTCCATAAGGAGAGAGGAGAGAGGAGCTCAGTGTATCCTAACGTCCATAAGGAGAGGAGAGAGGAGCTCAGTGTATCCTAAACGTCCATAAGGAGAGGAGGAGCTCAGTGTCTCCTAGCGTCCATAAGGAGAGAGGAGAGAGGAGCTCAGTGTATCCTAAACGTCCATAAGGAGAGAGGAGAGAGGAGCTCAGTGTATCCTAAGCGCCCATAAGACAGGAGAGGAAAGAGGAGCTCAGTGTATCCTAAACGTCCATAAGAGGAGGAGAGAGAGGAGCTCAGTATCCTAAACGTCCATAAGGAGAGAGGAGAGGAGGAGAGCCTGTGTATCCTAAATGTCCATAAGGAGAGGAGGAGCAGAGGAGCCCAGTGTATCCTAAACGCCCATAAGGAGAGAGAGGAGAGAGGAGCTCAGTGTATCCTAAGGCCCATAAGGGAGAGAGGAGAGGAGAGAGGAGCCCAGTGTATCCCAAGCGCCCATAAGGAGAGAGAGGAGAGAGGAGCTCAGTGTATCCTAAAGGCCCATAAAGAGAGGAGAGGAGAGAGCTCAGTGTATCCTAAGGTCCATAAGGAGAGGAGAGAGGAGAGAGGAGCTCAGTGTATCCTAAATGTCCATAAGGAGAGAGAGGAGAGAGGAGCTCAGTATCCTAAGCGCCCATAAGGAGAGGAGAGAGAGCTCAGTGTATCCTAAACGCCCATAAGGAGAGAGAGAGGAGAGAGAGCTCAGTGTATCCTAAGGCCCATAAGGAGAGGAGAGGAGAGAGGAGCTCAGTATCCTAAACGTCCATGAGAGGAGAGAGGAGCTCAGTGTATCCTAAATCCATAAGGAGAGAGGAGAGAGGAGCTCACTGTAACCTAAACAGCCATAAGGAGAGAGGAGAGGAGAGAGGAGCTCAGTGTATCCTAAACGTCCATAAGGAGAGAGGAGAGGAGAGGAGCTCAGTGTATCCTAAGCATCCATAGGGAGAGAGTAGAGGAGAGAGGAGCTCAGTGTATCCTAAACGTCCATAAGGAGAGAGAGGAGAGAGGAGCTCAGTGTATCCTAAGCGCCCATAAGGAGAGAGGAGAGGAGAGAGGAGCTCAGTGTATCCTAAACGTCCATAAGGAGAGAGGAGAGGAGAGAGGAGCTCAGTGTATCCTAAGTCGCCCATAAGGAGAGAGAGGAGAGAGGAGCTCAGTGTATCCTAATCATAAGGGAGAGGAGGAGAGAGGAGCCAGTGTATCCTAAGCGTCCATAAGGAGAGGAGAGGAGCTCAGTGTATCCTAAACGTCCATAAGGAGAGAGAGGAGGGAGAGAGGGAGCCTCAGTGTATCCTAAACGCCCATAAGAGAGAGCTCAGTGTCTCCTAAGCCCATAAGGAGAGAGGAGAGAGGAGCTCAGTGTATCCTAAGCCCATAAGGAGAGAGGAGAGGAGCTCAGTGTATCCTAAACGTCCATAAGGAGAGAGGAGAGAGAGAGGAGCTCAGTGTATCCTAAACGTCCATAAGGAGAGAGGGAGAGGAGAGAGGAGCTCAGTGTATCCTAAATGTCCATAAGGAGAGGGGAGAGGGGTGCTCAGTGTATCCAAAACGTCCATAAGGAGAGGAGAGGAGAGAGGAGCCCAGTGTATCCTAAGCCCCATAAGGAGAGAGGAGAGGAGAGAGGAGCCCAGTGTATCCCAAGCGTCCATAAGGAGAGAGGAGAGCAGAGCCCAGTGTACCCTAGTCGCCCATAAGGAGAGAGAGAGAGGAGAGAGGAGCTCAGTGTATCCTAAGTCCATAAGGAGAGAGGAGAGAGAGGAGCCTCAGTGTATCCTAAACGTCCATAAGGAGAGGAGGAGAGAGGAGCTCAGTGTATCCAAACCATAAGGGAGAGGAGAGAGAGGAGCCCAGTGTATCCTAAGCGTCCATAAGGAGAGGAGAGAGGAGCTCAGTGTATCCTAAACGTCCATAAGGAGAGAGGAGAGGAGCTCAGTGTATCCTGTCCATAAGAGAGAGGAGAGAGAGGAGCCCAGTGTATTCTACACGTCCATAAGGAGAGAGGAGAGGAGAGCTCAGTGTATCCTAAGCGTCCATAAGGAGAGAGGAGAGAGGAGCTCAGTGTATCCTAAACGTCCATAAGGAGAGAGGAGAGAGGAGCTCAGTGTATCCTAAGCGTCCATAAGGAGAGAGGAGAGGAGAGGAGCTCAGTGTATCCTAAACGCCCATAAGGAGGAGAGAGAGGAGCTCAGTGTATCCTAAGCGTCCATAAGAGAGAGAGGAGCTCAGTGTGTATCCTAAGCGTCCCATAAGAGAGGGAGAGGAGAGAGGGGAGCTCAGTGTATCCTAAACGTCCATAAGGAGAGAGGAGAGGAGAGGAGCTCAGTGTATCCTAAACGTCCATAAGGAGAGAGGAGAGGAGCTCAGTGTATCCTAAGCGCCCATAAGGAGAGAGGAGAGAGGAGCTCAGTGTATCCAAACGCCCATAAGGAGAGAGGAGGAGAGAGGAGCTCAGTGTATCCTAATGTCCATAAGGAGAGAGGAGAGAGGAGCTCAGTGTATCCTAAACGTCCATAAGGAGAGAGGAGAGGAGAGAGGAACTCAGTGTATCCTAAACGTCCATAAGGAGAGAGGAGAGAGGAGCTCAGTGTATCCTAAATGTCCATAAGGAGAGAGAAGAGGAGAGAGGAGCTCAGTGTATCCTAAACGTCCATAAGGAGAGAGGAGAGAGAGGAGCTCAGTGTATCCTAAGCGTCCATAAGGAGAGAGGAGAGAGGAGCTCAGTGTATCCTAAGCGTCCATAAGGAGAGAGGAGAGAGGAGCTCAGTGTATCCTAAGTCTCCATAAGGAGAGAGGAGAGGAGAGAGGAGCTCAGTGTATCCTAAGCGTCCATAAGGAGAGAGGAGAGGAGAGAGGAGCTCAGTGTATCCTAAACGTCCATAAGGAGAGAGGAGAGAGAGAGCTCAGTGTATCCTAAGCCCATAAGGAGAGAGGAGAGGAGAGAGCTCAGTGTATCCTAAACGCCCATAAGGAGAGGAGAGAGGAGCCCAGGATCCTAAGTCCATAAGGAGAGAGAGGAGCCCAGTGTATCCCAAGTCATCCATAAGGAGAGAGAGGAGAGAGGAGCCCAGTGTATCCTAAGCGTCCATGGGAGAGAGGAGAGGAGAGGTGCTCAGTGTATCCTAAGCGTCCATAAGGAGAGAGAGGAGAGGAGAGAGGAGCTCAGTGTATCCTAAACGTCCATAAGGAGAGAGGAGAGAGGTGCTCAGTGTCCCTAAGCGCCCATAAGGAGAGAGGAGCAGAGAGGAGCTCAGTGTATCCCAAGCGTCCATAAGGAGAGAGGAGAGAGGAGCTCAGTGTATCCTAAGCGTCCATAAGGAGAGAGGAGAGGAGAGCTCAGTGTATCCTAAACGTCCATAAGGAGAGAGGAGAGGAGAGAGGAGCTCAGTGTATCCTAAGTCCATAAGGAGAGAGGAGAGGAGCTCAGTGTATCCTAAGCGTCCATAAGGAGAGAGGAGCTCAGTGTATCCTAAACGTCCATAAGGAGAGAGGAGAGGAGAGAGGAGCTCAGTGTATCCTAAGCGTCCATAAGGAGAGGAGAGGAGAGAGGAGCTCAGTGTATCCTAAGCGTCCATAAGGAGAGAGGAGCTCAGTGTATCCTAAGCGTCCATAAGGAGAGAGGAGAGGAGAGAGGAGCTCAGTGTATCCTAAGCGTCCATAAGGAGAGAGGAGAGGAGAGGAGCCAGTGTATCCTAAACGTCCATAAGGAGAGAGGGAGAGGAGCTCAGTGTATCCTAAGTGCCCAAGGAGAGAGGAGAGAGGAGCCAGTGTATCCTAAACGTCCATAAGGAGAGAGGAGAGAGGAGCTCAGTGTATCCTAAGCGTCCATAAGGAGAGAGGAGGAGGAGAGAGGAGCTCAGTGTATCCTAAACGTCCATAAGGAGAGAGGAGAGAGGAGCTCAGTGTATCCTAAGCGTCCATAAGGAGAGAGGAGAGAGGAGCTCAGTGTATCCTAAACGTCCATAAGGAGAGGAGGAGCATAAGGAGAGAGGAGAGAGGAGCTCAGTGTATCCTAAGCGTCCATAAGGAGAGGAGAGAGGAGAGGAGAGAGGAGCTCAGTGTATCCTAAATGTCCATAAGGAGAGAGGAGAGAGGAGCTCAGTGTATCCTAAGCGTCCATAAGGAGAGAGGAGAGAGGAGCTCAGTGTATCCTAAGCGTCCATATGGAGAGGAGGAGAGCTCAGTGTATCCTTAAGTCCATAAGGAGAGAGTAGAGGAGCTCAGTGTATCCTAAACGTCCATAAGGAGAGAGGAGAGGAGAGATTTCAGTGTATCCTAAACGTCCATAAGGAGAGAGGAGAGGAGAGAGGAGCTCAGTGTATCCTAAGCGTCCATAAGGAGAGAGGAGAGAGGAGCTCAGTGTATCCCAAACGTCCATAAGGAGAGAGGAGAGGAGAGAGGAGCTCAGTGTATCCTAAACGTCCATAAGGAGAGGAGGAGAGAGGGAGCTCAGTGTATCCTAAGCGTCCATAAGGAGAGAGGAGAGAGGAGCTCAGTGTATCCTAAACGACCATAAGGAGAGAGGAGAGAGGAGCTCAGTGTATCCTAACGTCCATAAGGAGAGAGGAGAGGAGAGAGAGCTCAGTGTATCCTAAGCGTCCATAAGGAGAGAGGAGGAGAGAGGAGCTCAGTGTATCCTAAGCGTCCATAAGGAGAGAGGAGAGGAGCTCAGTGCATCCTAAACGTAAGGAGAGAGGAGAGGAGAGAGGAGCTCAGTGTATCCTAAACGTCCATAAGGAGAGAGGAGAGGAGAGAGGAGCTCAGTGTATCCTAAAGTCCATAAGGAGAGAGAGGGAGAGGAGCTCAGTGTATCCTAAACGTCCATAAGGGAGAGAGGAGAGGAGAGAGGAGCTCAGTGTATCCTAAGCGTCCATAAGGAGAGAGGAGAGAGAGAGCTCAGTGTATCCTAAGCGTCCCATAGGGAGAGAGGGAGGAGCTCAGTGTATCCTAAGCATCTAAGGAGAGAGGAGAGGAGAGGAGCTCAGTGTATCCTAAACGTCCATAAGGAGAGAGAGAGAGAGGAGCTCAGTGTATCCTGCGTCCATAAGGAGAGAGGAGAGGGAGCTCAGTGTATCCTAAACGTCCATAAGGAGAGAGGAGAGGAGAGAGGAGCTCAGTGTATCCTCAAGCGCCCATAAGGAGAGAGGAGAGGAGGAGCTCAGTGTATCCTAAACGTCCATAAGGAGAGAGGAGAGGGGTGCCCAGTGTATCCTAAGCATCCATAAGGAGAGAGGAGAGAGGAGAGCCTCAGTGTATCCTAAACCATAAGGAGAGGAGGAGCTCAGTGAGGGGGAAGTGTCCATAAGGAGAGAGAGAGGAGAGAGGAGCTCAGTGTATCCTAAACGTCCATAAGGAGAGAGGAGGAGAGGAGCTCAGTGTATCCTAAGCGTCCATAAGGAGGAGAGAGGAGCTCAGTGTCCTAAACGTCCATAAGGAGAGAGGAGAGGAGAGAGGAGCTCAGTGTATCCTAGCGTCCATAAGGAGAGAGGAGAGGAGCTCAGTGTATCCTAAGCGTCCATAAGGAGAGAGGAGAGGAGAGAGGAGCTCAGTGTATCCTAAGCGTCCATAAGGAGAGAGGAGAGGAGAGAGGGGCTCAGTGTATCCTAAGCGTCCATAAGGAGAGGAGAGGAGAGAGCTCAGTGTATCCTAAGCGCCCAAGGAGAGAGAGAGGGCTCAGTGTATCTCAAGTCCATAAGGAGAGGAGAGAGTGAGCCAGTGTATCCTAAGCGCCCATAAGGAGAGAGGAGAGGAGAGAGGAGCTAGTGTATCCCAAGGCCCATAAGGAGAGGAGAGAGAGAGGAGCTCAGTGTATCCTAAACGTCCATAGGGAGAGAGGAGAGAGAGCTCAGTATCCTAAGTCCATAAGGAGAGAGGAGAGAGGAGCTCAGTGTATCCTAAGGTCCATAAGGAGAGAGAGAGAGAGGAGCTCAGTGTATCCTAAGCGTCCATAAGGAGAGAGGAGAGAGGAGCTCAGTGTATCCTAAGGCTCCATAAGGAGAGAGGAGCTCAGTGTATCCTAAGCGCCCATAAGGAGAGAGGAGAGAGGAGCTCAGTGTATCCTAAACGTCCATAAGGAGAGAGGAGAGAGGAGCTCAGTGTATCCTAAACGTCCATAAGGAGAGAGGAGGTGGAGAGAGGAGCCCAGTGTATCCTAAGCGTCCATAAGGAGAGAGGAGAGAGAGAGTGTATCCCAAACGTCCATAAGGAGAGAGGAGAGGGAGCCCAGTGTATCCTAAACGTCCATAAGAGAGGAGAGGAGGAGCTCAGTGTATCCTAAGCGCCCCAGAGAGAGAGAGAGGAGCTCAGTGTATCCTAAGGTCCATAAGGAGAGAGGAGAGGAGAGGAGAGAGCTCAGTGTATCCTAAGTCCATAAGGAGAGAGGAGAGGAGAGGAGCCAGTGTATCCTAAGCCCCATAAGGAGAGGAGAGAGAGGAGCTCAGTGTATCCTAAACGTCCATAGAGAGAGGAGAGGAGCTCAGTGTATCCTAAACGCCCATAAGGAGAGGAGGAGAGGAGCCCAGTGTATCCTAAGCGTCCATAAGGAGAGAGAGCCAGTGTATCCTAAACGTCCATAAGGAGAGAGGAGAGGAGAGCTCAGTATCCTAAACGTCCATAAGGAGAGAGAGGAGAGAGCTCAGTGTATCCTAAACGCCCAAGGAGAGAGGAGAGTCAGTGTTTCCTAAACGTCCATAAAGGGAGAGGAGCTCAGTGTATCCTAAACGTCCATAAGGAGAGAGGAGAGAGGAGCTCAGTGTATCCTAATGTAGATAAGGAGAGAGGAGAGAGGAGCTCAGTGTATCCTAACGTCCATAAGGAGAGAGGAGGAGAGAGCTCAGTGTATGCTAAACGTCCATAAGGATAGAGGAGAGAGGATCTCAGTGTATCCATACGTCCATCAGGAGAGAGGAGAGAGGAGCTCAGTGTATCCTAAGCGCCCATAAGGAGAGGGAGGAGAGGAGCTCAGTGTATCCTAAGCGCCCATAAGGAGAGAGGAGAGAGAGAGGAGCTCAGTGTATCCTAACGTCCATAAGAGAGAGGAGGAGAGGAGCTCAGCGTATCCTAAGCGCCCATAAGGAGAGAGGAGAGGAGAGAGGAGCCCAGTGTATCCTAAACGTCCATAAGGAGAGAGGAGAGAGGAGCTCAGTGTATCCTAACCATAAGGAGAGAGGGAGAGGAGAGAGAGCTCAGTGTATCCTAAACGTCCATAGGAGAGAGGAGGGAGAGAGGAGCCCAGTGTATCCTAAGCGTCCATAAGGAGAGAGGAGAGAGAGAGCCTCAGTGTATCCTAAACGTCCATAAGGAGAGAGGAGAGGAGAGAGGAGCCCAGTATCCTAAGCATCCATAAGGAGAGAGGAGCTCAGTGTATCCTAAACGTCCATAAGGAGAGAGGAGCTCAGTGTATCCTGTCCATAAGGAGAGAGGAGAGAGGAGCTCAGTGTATCCTAAACGTCCATAAGGAGAGAGGAGAGAGAGAGGAGCTCAGTGTATCCTAAACGTCCATAAGGAGAGAGGAGAGAGGAGCTCAGTGTATCCTAAGCGCCCATAAGAGAGAGAGGAGAGAGAGAGGAGCCCAGTGTATCCTAAACGTCCATAAGGAGAGAGGAGAGGAGAGAGGAGCCCAGTGTATCCCAAGGCCCATAAGGAGAGAGGAGGAGAGAGGCTCAGTGTATCCAAACGTCCATAAGGGAGAGAGAGAGGAGCTCAGTGTATCCTAAACGTCCATAAGGAGAGAGGAGAGGAGAGGAGCTCAGTCTATCCTAAACGTCCATAAGGAGAGAGGAGAGAGGAGCCCAGTGTATCCTAAGGCCCATAAGGGAGAGGAGGAGCTCAGTGTATCCTAAGCACCCATAAGGAGAGAGGAGAGGGTAGCTCAGTGTATCCTAAGGCCCATAAGGAGAGAGGAGAGGAGGAGCTCAGTATCCTAAACGTCCATAAGGAGAGAGAGGAGAGAGGAGCTCAGTGTATCCTAAACGTCCATAAGGAGAGAGGAGAGAGAGGAGCTCAGTGTATCCTAAGCGTCCATAAGGAGAGAGGAGAGAGGAGCTCAGTGTATCCTAAACGTCCATAAGGAGAGAGGAGAGAGGAGCTCAGTGTATCCTAAACGTCCATAAGGAGAGAGGAGAGAGGAGCTCAGTGTATCCTAAGCGTCCATAAGGAGAGAGGAGAGAGAGGAGCTCAGTGTATCCTAAACGTCCATAAGGAGAGAGAGGAGAGAGGAGCTCAGTGTATCCTAAACGTCCATAAGGAGAGAGGAGAGGAGCTCAGTGTATCCTAAACGTCCATAAGGAGAGAGGAGATGAGAGAGGAGCTCAGTGTATCCTAAACGTCCATAAGGAGAGAGGAGAGAGGAGCTCAGTGTATCCTAAACGTCCATAAGGAGAGAGGAGAGGAGAGGAGCTCAGTGTATCCTAGACGTCCATAAGGAGAGAGGAGCTCAGTGTATCCTAAGCGTCCATAAGGAGAGAGGAGAGAGGAGCTCAGTGTATCCTAAACGTCCATAAGGAGAGTGGAGAGAGGAGCTCAGTGTATCCTAAGCGTCCATAAGGAGAGAGGAGAGAGGAGCTCAGTGTAGCCTAATAGTCCATAAGGAGAGAGGAGAGAGGAGCTCAGTGTATCCTAAGCCCATAAGGAGAGAGGAGGAGAGAGGAGCCAGTGTATCCTAAGCGTCCATAAGGAGAGAGAGAGAGAGGAGCTCAGTGTATCCTAAACGTCCATAAGGAGAGAGGAGAGGTAAGAGGAGCTCAGTGTATCCTAAGCGTCCATAAGGAGAGAGGAGAGAGGAGCTCAGTGTATCCTAAACGTCCATAAGGAGAGAGGAGAGAGGAGCTCAGTGTATCCTAAGCGTCCATAAGGAGAGAGGAGAGGAGCTCAGTGTATCCTAAACGTCCATAAGGAGAGAGAGGAGAGAGGAGCTCAGTGTATCCTAAACGTCCATAAGGAGAGAGGAGGAGAGAGGAGCTCAGTGTATCCTAAACGTCCATAAGGAGAGAGGAGAGAGGAGCTCAGTGTATCCTAAACGTCCATAAGGAGAGAGGAGAGGAGAGGAGCTCAGTGTATCCTAAGCGTCCATAAGGAGAGAGGAGAGAGGAGCTCAGTGTATCCTAAACGTCCATAAGGAGAGAAGAGGAGAGAGGAGCTCAGTGTATCCTCCAATGCCCATAAGGAGAGAGGAGAGAGGAGCTCAGTATCCTAAACGTCCATAAGGAGAGGAGGAGAGAGGAGCTCAGTGTATCCTAAGCGTCCATAAGGAGAGAGGAGAGAGGAGCTCAGTGTATCCTAAACGTCCATAAGGAGAGAGGAGAGAGGGAGCTCAGTGTATCCTAAGCATCCATAAGGAGGGAGGAGAGAGAGGAGCTCAGTGTATCCTAAACGTCCATAAGGAGAGAGGAGAGGAGCTCAGTGTATCCTAACGTCCATAAGGAGAGGAGAGAGGGAGCTCAGTGTATCCTAAACGTCCATAAGGAGAGAGGGAGAGAGGAGCTCAGTGTATCCTAAGCGTCCATAAGGAGAGAGGAGAGGAGCTCAGTGTATCCTAAGCGTCCATAAGGAGAGAGGAGAGGAGAGGAGCTCAGTGTATCCTAAGCGTCCATAAGGAGAGGAGAGAGGAGCTCAGTGTATCCTAAACGTCCATAAGGAGAGAGGAGAGAGGAGCTCAGTGTATCCTAAACGTCCATAAGGAGAGAGGAGAGAGAGGGAGCTCAGTGTATCCTAAACGTCCATAAGGAGAGAGGAGAGGAGAGAGGAGCTCAGTGTATCCTAAACGTCCATAAGGAGAGAGGAGAGGAGAGGAGCTCAGTGTATCCTAAACGTCCATAAGGAGAGAGGAGAGAGGAGCTCAGTGTATCCTAAACGTCCATAAGGAGAGAAGAGGAGAGAGGAGCTCAGTGTATCCTAAACGTCCATAAGGAGAGAAGAGGAGAGAGGAGCTCAGTGTATCCTAAACGTCCATAAGGAGAGAGGAGAGAGGAGCTCAGTGTATCCTAAGCGTCCATAAGGAGAGAGGAGAGAGGAGCTCAGTGTATCCTAAACGTCCATAAGGAGAGAGGAGAGGAGAGAGGAGCCCAGTGTATCCTAAATCCATAAGGAGAGAGGAGAGAGAGGAGCCAGTGTATCCTAAGCGTCCATAAGGAGAGAGTAGAGAGGAGCTCAGTGTATCCTAAGCGTCCATAGGAGGAGAGGGAGAGGCCTCAAACGCCCAAAGGTCCATAAGGAGAGGAGAGAGGAGCTCAGTGTATCCTAAACGGATAAGGAGAGAGCGTCCATAAGGAGAGAGGAGAGAGGAGCTCAGTGTATCCTAAACGTCCATAAGGAGAGAGGAGAGAGGAGCTCAGTGTATCCTAAGCGTCCATAAGGAGAGAGGAGAGAGGAGCTCAGTGTATCCTAAACGCCCATAAGGAGAGAGGAGAGAGGAGCTCAGTGTATCCTAAGCGTCCATAAGGAGAGAGGAGAGGAGAGCTCAGTGTATCCTAAGCGTCCATAAGGAGAGAGGAGAGGAGCTCAGTGTATCCTAAACGTCCATAAGGAGAGAGGAGAGAGGAGCTCAGTGTATCCTAAACGTCCATAAGGAGAGAGGAGAGGAGCTCAGTGTATCCTAAACGTCCATAAGGAGAGAGGAGAGAGGAGCGTCCATAAGGAGAGGAGAGAGAGCTCAGTGTATCCTAACGCCCATAAGGAGAGAGGAGAGAGGAGCTCAGTGTATCCTAAACGTCCATAAGGAGAGAGGAGAGAGGAGCCCAGTGTATCCCAAGCGTCCATAAGGAGAGAGGAGAGGAGCTCAGTGTATCCTAAGTCCATAAGGAGAGAGGAGAGAGAGCTCAGTGTATCCTAAACGTCCATAAGGAGAGAGGAGAGAGGAGCTCAGTGTATCCTAAACGTCCATAAGGAGAGAGGAGAGAGGAGCTCTGTATCCTAAACGTCCATAAGGAGAGAGGAGAGAGGAGCTCAGTGTATCCTAAGCGTCCATAAGGAGAGAGGGAGAGAGGAGCTCAGTGTATCCTAAACGTCCATAAGGAGAGAGGAGAGAGGAGCTCAGTGTATCCTAAACGTCCATAAGGAGAGAGGAGAGAGAGGAGCTAAGTGTATCCTAAACGTCCATAAGGAGAGAGGAGAGAGGAGCCAGTGTATCCTAAGTCCATAAGGAGAGAGGAGAGAGGAGCTCAGTGTATCCTAAATGTCCATAAGGGGAGAGGAGAGGAGAGAGGAGCTCAGTGTATCCTAAACGTCCCATAAGGAGAGAGGAGAGACGCGAGAGGAGCACAGTGTATCCTAAGCGCCCATAAGGAGAGAGGAGAGAGGAGCTCAGTGTATCCTAGACGTCCATAAGGAGAGAGGAGAGAGAGGAGCTCAGTGTATCCTAACGTCCATAAGGAGAGAGGAGAGGAGAGAGGAGCTCAGTGTATCCTAAGGATAAGGAGAGAGGAGAGAGGAGCTCAGTGTATCCTAAGCGCCCATAAGGAGAGAGGAGAGGTGCCCAGTGTATCCTAAACGTCCAAAAGGAGAGAGGAGAGGAGAGAGGAGCTCAGTGTATCCTAAACGTCCATAAGGAGAGAGGAGAGAGGAGCTCAGTGTATCCTAAACGTCCATAAGGAGAGAGGAGAGAGGAGCTCAGTGTATCCTAAGTCCATAAGGAGAGAGGAGAGGAGCTCAGTGTATCCTAAACGTCCATAAGGAGAGAGGAGAGGAGAGAGGAGCTCAGTGTATCCTAAGCGTCCATAAGGAGAGAGGAGAGAGGAGTTTAGTGTATCCTAAACGTCCATAAGGAGAGAGCAGAGGAGAGAGGAGCGCAGTGTATCCCAAACGTACATAAGGACAGGAGACAGGAGAGAGGAGAGAGGAGCTCAGTGTATCCCAAGCCATAAGGAGAGAGGAGCTCAGTGTAAAGTCCATAAGGAGAGAGGAGAGAGGAGCCCAGTGTATCCTAAGCGTCCATAAGGAGAGAGGAGAGGAGAGAGGAGCTCAGTGTATCCTAAACGTCCATAAGGAGAGAGGAGAGAGGAGCTCAGTGTATCCTAAGCGTCCATAAGGAGAGAGGAGAGAGGAGCTCAGTGTATCCTAAACGTCCATAAGGAGAGAGAGGAGAGAGAGGAGAGAGGAGTGTATCCTAAGCGTCCATAAGGAGAGGAGAGAGGAGAGAGGAGCTCAGTGTATCCTAAACGTCCATAAGGAGAGAGGAGAGAGGAGCTCAGTGTATCCTAAGCGTCCATAAGGAGAGAGAGGAGAGGAGAGAGCTCAGGCCCACCCAAGGCCCAGAGAGGAGGAGAGGAGAGAGGAGCTCAGTGTATCCTAAGTCCATAAGGAGAGAGGAGAGGAGAGAGGAGCTCAGTGTATCCCAAGGGTCCATAAGGAGAGAGGAGAGAGGAGCTCAGTGTATCCTAAGCGTCCATAAGGAGAGAGGAGAGAGGAGCTCAGTGTATCCTAAGCGTCCATAAGGAGAGAGGAGAGAGAGGAGCTCAGTGTATCCTAAGCGCCCATAAGGAGAGAGGAGGAGAGAGGAGCTCAGTGTATCCTAAGCGTCCATAAGGAGAGAGAGGAGAGGAGCTCAGTGTATCCTAAAGTCCATAAGGAGAGAGGAGGAGGGAGGAGAGAGGGGGCCAGTGTATCCTAAGCATCCATAAGGAGAGAGGAGAGAGGAGCTCAGTGTATCCTAAGCGTCCATAAGGAGAGAGGAGAGTAGCTCAGTGTATCCTAAGCGTCCATAAGGAGAGAGGAGAGGAGAGAGGAGCTCAGTGTATCCTAAGCGTCCATAAGGAGAGGAGAGGAGAGAGGAGCTCAGTGTATCCTAAGCGTCCATAAGGAGAGAGGAGAGGAGAGGAGCTCAGTGTATCCTAAGCGTCCATAAGGAGAGAGGAGAGGAGAGAGGAGCTCAGTGTATCCTAAGCGTCCATAAGGAGAGAGGAGAGAGGAGCTCAGTGTATCCTAAGCATCCATAAGGAGAGAGGAGAGGAGAGGAGCTCAGTGTATCCTAAGCGTCCATAAGGAGAGAGGAGAGGAGAGAGGAGCTCAGTGTATCCTAAACGTCCATAAGGAGAGAGGAGAGGAGAGGAGCTCAGTGTATCCTAAGCGCCCATAAGGAGAGAGGAGAGAGAGGAGCTCAGTGTATCCTAAGCGTCCATAAGGAGAGAGGAGAGAGGAGCTCAGTGTATCCTAAGCGTCCATAAGGAGAGAGGAGAGGAGAGAGGAGCTCAGTGTATCCTAAGCGTCCATAAGGAGAGAGGAGGAGAGGAGCCCAGTGTATCCTAAGCATCCATAAGGAGAGAGGAGAGGAGAGCTCAGTGTATCCTAAACGTCCATAAGGAGAGAGGAGGAGAGGAGCTCAGTGTATCCTAAGCGTCCATAAGGAGAGAGGAGAGAGGAGCTCAGTGTATCCTAAATGTCCATAAGGAGAGAGGAGAGAGGAGCTCAGTGTATCCTAAACGTCCATAAGGAGAGAGGAGAGGAGAGGAGCTCAGTGTATCCTAAACGTCCATAAGGAGAGAGGAGAGGAGCTCAGTGTATCCTAAATGTCCATAAGGAGAGAGGAGAGGAGAGAGGAGCTCAGTGTATCCTAAACGTCCATAAGGAGAGAGGAGAGAGGAGCTCAGTGTATCTTAAGCGTCCATAAGGAGAGAGGAGAGAGGAGCTCAGTGTATCCTAAGCCATAAGGAGAGAGGAGAGAGGAGCTCAGTGTATCCTAAGCGTCCATAAGGAGAGAGGAGAGAGGAGCTCAGTGTATCCTAAGCGTCCATAAGGAGAGAGGAGAGAGAGGAGCTCAGTGTATCCTAAGCGTCCATAAGGAGAGAGGAGAGAGGAGCTCAGTGTATCCTAATGTCCATAAGGAGAGAGGAGAGAGGAGCTCAGTGTATCCTAAACGTCCATAAGGAGAGAGAGAGGAGAGGAGCTCAGTGTATCCTAAGCGTCCATAAGGAGAGAGGAGAGAGGAGCTCAGTGTATCCTAAGCGTCCATAAGGAGAGAGGAGAGGAGCTCAGTGTATCCTAAGCGTCCATAAGGAGAGAGGAGAGAGGAGCTCAGTGTATCCTAAACGTCCATAAGGAGAGAGGAGAGAGGAGCTCAGTGTATCCTAAGCGTCCATAAGGAGAGAGGAGAGGAGAGAGGAGCTCAGTGTATCCTAAACGTCCATAAGGAGAGAGGAGAGGAGAGGAGCTCAGTGTATCCTAAGCGTCCATAAGGAGAGAGGAGAGAGAGGAGCTCAGTGTATCCTAAACGTCCATAAGGAGAGAGGAGAGGAGAGAGGAGCCCAGTGTATCCTAAGCGTCCATAAGGAGAGAGGAGAGAGGAGCTCAGTGTATCCTAAACGTCCATAAGGAGAGAGGAGAGAGGAGCTCAGTGTATCCTAAGCGTCCATAAGGAGAGAGGAGAGGAGAGGAGCTCAGTGTATCCTAAGCGTCCATAAGGAGAGAGGAGAGAGGAGCTCAGTGTATCCTAAATGTCCATAAGGAGAGAGGAGAGAGGAGCTCAGTGTATCCTAAGCATCCATAAGGAGAGAGGAGAGAGGAGCTCAGTGTATCCTAAGCGTCCATAAGGAGAGAGGAGAGAGGAGCTCAGTGTATCCTCAGCGTCCATAAGGAGAGAGGAGAGGAGAGAGGAGCTCAGTGTATCCTAAGCGTCCATAAGGAGAGAGGAGAGGAGAGAGGAGCTCAGTGTATCCTAAACGTCCATAAGGAGAGAGGAGAGAGGAGCTCAGTGTATCCTAAGCGCCCATAAGGAGAGAGGAGAGGAGAGAGGAGCTCAGTGTATCCTAAACGTCCATAAGGAGAGAGGAGAGAGAGGAGCTCAGTGTATCCTAAGCGTCCATAAGGAGAGAGGAGAGGAGAGAGGAGCTCAGTGTATCCTAAGCGTCCATAAGGAGAGAGGAGAGGAGAGAGGAGCTCAGTGTATCCTAAGCGTCCATAAGGAGAGAGGAGAGAGGAGCTCAGTGTATCCTAAGCGTCCATAAGGAGAGAGGAGAGAGGAGCTCAGTGTATCCTAAGTGTCCATAAGGAGAGAGGAGAGAGGAGCTCAGTGTATCCTAAACGTCCATAAGGAGAGAGGAGAGGAGAGAGGAGCTCAGTGTATCCTAAACGTCCATAAGGAGAGAGGAGAGGAGCTCAGTGTATCCTAAGCATCCTTAAGGAGAGAGGAGAGAGGAGCTCAGTGTATCCTAAGCGTCCCCCTCAGCCTCTCAGCCTCTAGCAGCATCTCCAGGTGAACCTGGTTCAGGTTTAACTATCAGACCATCAAGAGGAAAGTCTTCAGTCTCCATGAGGGGGCGGAGTCTCCAGGACTGAAGGTGGAGCTGGTTCATAAAGGAGGAGGAGCTTGATACCTGAAGGCTCTGGCTCCTCCTCCTGTTTAATAAGGAGTTGACTTAAGAGACTTACTGTCAGTTTTACATGTTTTATGACATAAGAGACGTTCTGAAGTGTTTCAGGATCATATCGACCAATCACTGTGTTTCAATTATCAGTTTCACCGGAAACTATCGATGAGAATGTGACGCAACACAACACGACACAACCAGAGACTACACAACCAGGGACTACACAACGAGGGACTACACAACGAGGGACTACACAACGAGGGACTACACAACGAGGGACTACACAACCAGAGACTACACAACGAGGGACTGCACAACGAGGGACTACACAACGAGGGACTACACAACCAGAGACTACACAACCAGAGACTACACAACCAGAGACTACACAACGAGGGACTACACAACGAGGGACTACACAACCAGAGACTACACAACCAGAGACTACACAACGAGGGACTACACAACGAGGGACTACACAACGAGGGACTACACAACCAGAGACTACACAACGAGGGACTACACAACCAGAGACTACACAACCAGAGACTACACAACGAGGGACTACACAACAAGGGACTACACAACCAGGGACTACACAACCAGAGACTACACAACCAGAGACTACACAACGAGGAACTACACAACCAGAGACTACACAACCAGAGACTACACAACGAGGGACTACACAACGAGGGACTACACAACCAGAGACTACACAACGAGGGACTACACAACCAGAGACTACACAACCAGAGACTACACAACGAGGGACTACACAACCAGAGACTCCACAACCAGAGACTACACAACGAGGGACTACACAACCAGAGACTACACAACCAGAGACTACACAACGAGGGACTACACAACCAGAGACTACACAACAAGGGACTACACAACCAGAGACTACACAACCAGAGACTACACAACGAGGGACTACACAACGAGGGACTACACAACCAGAGACTACACAACCAGAGACTACACAACGAGGGACTACACAACCAGAGACTACACAACCAGAGACTACACAACGAGGGACTACACAACCAGAGACTACACAACCAGAGACTACACAACAAGGGACTACACAACCAGAGACTACACAACCAGAGACTACACAACGAGGGACTACACAACGAGGGACTACACAACCAGGGACTACACAACCAGAGACTACACAACCAGGGACTACACAACCAGAGACTACACAACGAGGGACTACACAACCAGAGACTACACAACCAGAGACTACACAACGAGGGACTACACAACGAGGGACTACACAACCAGGGACTACACAACGAGGGACTACACAACCAGAGACTACACAACCAGAGACTACACAACGAGGGACTACACAACCAGAGACTACACAACCAGAGACTACACAACGAGGGACTACACAACCAGGGACTACACAACGAGGGACTACACAACCAGAGACAACACAACAAGCTCCATCAACCTCAGAAGAAGCTCCAACAACCACTGCGGTAGCTCCGCCCACCACTGAGCAAGCTCCGCCCACCACAGGCACAACCCAACTGTGGGCAGCTTCCACCAAACCCTCTCCATTCTTGCCGTTTATCACCCCGACCCGGTGGGTCACCCCCCAGCCGGCCGGTTCCCCGACCCGGTGGGTCACCCCCCAGCCGGCCGGTTCCCCAGCCCGGTGGGTCACCCCCCAGCCGGCCGGTTCCCCGGCCCGGTGGGTCACCCCCCAGCCGGCCGGTTCCCCGGCGCAGCACACAGCTTCTTTAGCTCCTCCCACAAGACCCTCAGCAGCACCTACGGTGGATGGAAGGACTGCAGGGCCCCAAAGCAGAACTACAACTCCCAGCAGGCCTGTGGGGACCGAAGAAGCAGGTAAAGTGATGAAGGGTAACAGTGAGTCGTCTCTGTGTGAACTGTGGACATGTCAGAGGTCAGAGTTCAGAGGTCAGAGAACGAAGACCTCCATCAAGAGGCTGCTTCATCACCACAGCCCGGCTCCAGAGATATGATAAACAAAGTCACATATTCAACTACACACATATATATATACATATATGTATATATATGTATATATAAATATATATATAATTTATATATAAATAATATATATCTATATATTAGGGCTGTGAAACGCAAAAAAAAATTAATCAGGTTAATCACAGGTTTCTGTGGATTAATCATGATTAATCCCATATATACATTCAGGGTTTTTCCTGGGTCAAAATGGGTCTTCGGTGCTCCCAAAAAATGTTTTTGCGCGCTGCGCGCGCACCGTCTGTTCGTTGAGTGAGTGATCAGCAGCTGGCCGCTCGGTCCATTCGCGCACCTCACAGTTGCGTATTGATCAGACAAGAAGACACGCTTATCAACTCCAGTGTTTCCCCTCCTATTATAACATGACCGCGATCGACATATTGAACACCCCTGCATTAAAACATTAAAAAGCCGAGTTTTTTTCAGCGTGAGAAATACGATGTGTGGCGGGAGTGCGTGAGCTAAGACCGAAATGCGTGAGTCTCACGCTCAATGCGTGACACTTGAGAGCCCTGCATTGCTCACCAGTGCGCACGCCAGCATCGGAGCTCTGCGGCGCGAGCCGAGAGAAGAGTTGTTGACGGGAATGACATGCTGCTGGAGAGACGACCAACAACAGACGGATCGGAAGCTCATTCTGCGCATGCGTTAAATGCGTTAAAAACAACAACTAGTTAAACCTGTAATTTAATTAACTGAGTTAATGCATTATTTTTCACAGCACTACTATATATATGTATATATATATATACATATGTATATATAAATATATATATATATAATTTATATATAAATAATATATATATATAATTGTATTATATATATACATATATAAATAATATATATATATATTATTTTATTATATATGTCATTTTTGGTCTCACCAAAGGACACTGATTATATATATAAATAATATATATATATTCATAATCTTATACAATTTAATATATAAATATATATACATGTATATTATGTTTATATATATATTCATATGCTTATATTATTTTATTATATATAAATATACAAATGTAAATATGTATACATGTATATATATATATGTCATTTTTGGACACCAAAGGACACTGATTACATTTCAGCCCGGGGAAAGGTGTGTGTGTGTGTGAAGGAGGAAGTGAGCCGGAGGCTAAGATAGTCACTATGGTTACCCCCCCCCCCCCCCCTCTCCTCTTTTGTGTGAACGCTTTGATGATTTTAAGGTTAAAAGCAACTCGAGGAAACAAACAATACAAGTTCAAATGAGTTATTACATCACCTGATGAAGAGGAGCGGTGAAGCTCAGACAGCCACACGACTTCAAACACACAACATCACCATGACAACATGAACTCATTAGCTTCTGTTTCATTTAGCACGGTTCCCTGCATAGGCCACAAATACAGAAATTACATGTTATAAAAATGTACTTTTTTTTCCGTAAAGATTTTTTTGGGTGAATTAATTTAGCTTCGCAATAAAAATAAAATAATAATAATAACAATAAAATTTTGTTTTAAATAAATATAATAAATTCACCTAAAAGATTTTGTAGCTGAATTTAATAAAAACATTTATTAAATTTAAAATATGCCACTGGACAAAATTATTCAACGCTCTCTGATTGACATTTTTAGTTAATTAATCTGCTAAATAAATAATAAATATATACAATGAGAGTGACCCAGTGTTTCCAGTAAAGCGATGTCGTCCTCCGGTGCCGGATGTTGGACTGAGCTGGGTTCTGTTCCCTTCTTTGCTTTATTGACCCGCTTGTTTTCGGGTCGATCGCTCACGCTTGGTCTTTCATGTACATACGCATCACGTGGATTATAAACCAGGTGGACTATGAACATGCGTCTCAGTCTCAGGGAGCTTCTCCTCTTCTGTCAAGTTGTTTCTTGACCAGAGGAAATGATTTAAGATCTCCAACAAGCACATTCATGTTCGGCTGTTCCTGGCACTGCCACTAGGTGGCGGTCACACCTCACTGAGGAGGAGGGAGCCGCCCCCCCTCCGAGTTCTGCCTAGCAACAAGAAGAAGGCCGGAGACGTTTGAGAGTGAGGGAGTGAGAGTGAGAGAGAGTGAATGAATAAAAGAGTGAGAGAGTGAGAGAGAGTGAGAGAGTGAGATTTTGTGAGTGAAGTTCTTAACTTTTGACTCAGCAAAGTCCCGACCCTCGAACACAGCCTGGCCAATCACAGCGTAGCATCGAGGACTCACTAGCGGTTCCAGATGCTCTAATGTGACCTCTGACCTCTGGCGTGACCTCTGGCTCTGTCGTTGAGGTTGCCCGTGGAGGAGGAGGCCCCAGCCGGCCGGCGCCCCGCTCTCCGTTGCCGTGACGACCGTCGGCGCCCACAAGCTGCAGCCGTGCATCCTGGAGCTCTGCAGCTTCTTCTCTCAGTGCCTCTGTGGACCGGCCGGCCTCCAGAACCACAGGAAGAGGTTCTACAGGGTTCTGTTTCCATAGCAACATGACTGAGATGATGACTGAGATGATGACAGATGATGACTGAAGCTCCTCTGGTCTCTCAGGTTCTGTGAGGACGACCTCTTCTGGTACCGGACCCACGCAGAGGAGTTATGTGGGCGGGTCAGGAGGTTCTCCTTCTCCAGGAGTAAGTGGTCCTTAGATCCATGAGGCCCCGCCTCCCCCTTGAATACATGAGGCCCCGCCCCCCCAGGAAAGAGTTGCTTCCTCTCAGATTCAGATTTCAGGAGTCAGATTCCTGGAGGACGGACTGGACCAGGACGTGTTCCTGAAGGTCGCCGTCTAACGACCTTCACATGTAAAATGGCGCTCAGGACTCGCGTCCTCGCTTCCTCATCTTTTAAATTGTATTTCCTCACACGGGCCACTAGAGGTCACCGCTCTACCACATCCACGTGGCTGTAAACGGAGAGTCTTCAAGATGTTTGATGTGATATGAAAGTCATAAGAGATGTATCGATCCAGTCAGCAGCCCATAGTGTCCTGTGGGCTGATTGGTGGAGGCTCGACCAATCAGAGAGAGGAGCAGTGGTCCCTCCACAGTGGGGAGGCTCTCCGGTGGGATGAGAGCAGCTCAGGTTCTCAGGCCCCTCCCCCCCACAGGAACAAAGGGCCGTGTGTTCGAGTCCCTCAACATGTGTGTCTGTTGCTCTTCTGGGTTTCTACACAACCGTCGACCCCAAGTGGTCCAACGATGACCCCGATGACCTCGTTGACCTCCTCTCCGCCCTCTGCAGGTCTCAAACAGAGATGCTTGACAAAGATGTGCACCAAGCTGTGACCCGAGAGCAACAAAGGGCCGTTCATCGTGCCGGGAAGGGGCCGACCCAACGGGGCCGACCCACCGGGACCGACTCAACGGGACCGACTCAACGGGACCGACCCACCGGGACCGACTCAACGGCTTCTGGAGCAAACGGAAGATTTTTGGTTTTGTTTTGTTCCTCAATCTGGAAAAATTTAGAATTGTTCAACGTGAAAGTTTTACAGCAACTTTTACGCCTCACGTCATATACATATATATATCTACATGTATACAGGACTGTCTCAGAAAATTAGAATATTGTGATAAAGTTCTTTATTTTCTGTAATGCAATTAAAAAAACAAAAATGTCATGCATTCTGGATTCATTACAAATCAACTGAAATATTGCAAGCCTTTTATTCTTTTAATATTGCTGATTATGGCTTACAGCTTAAGAAAACTCTAAAATCCTATCTCATAAAATTTTAATATTTCCTCAGACCAAGTAAAAAAAAAGATTTATAACAGCTGAGTGTTTGTCAAGGCTCAGGAAACCCTTGCAGGTGTTTCGAGTTAATTAGACAATTCAAGTGATTTGTTTAATACCCTACTAGTATACTTTTCATGATATTCTAATATTTAGAGATAGGATATTTGAGTTTTCTTAAGCTGTAAGCCATAATCAGCAATAAATCAGAATAAAAGGCTTGCAATATTTCAGTTGATTTGTAATGAATCCAGAATGCATGACATTTTTGTTTTTTTAATTGCATTACAGAAAATAAAGAACTTCATCACAATATTCTAATTTTCTGAGACAGTCCTGTATATACATATATATACATATATATATATATATGTATATATATATATATATATATATATATGTATATCTATATATATATGTATATATAAAGACATATATTAATATAAATCTAAATATTTAAATATATATATATGTTTATATATTTAAATAGTATATATATACGTTATCACTATAATCTCCAGCGTGATGTGAAGTTAGTTTTTAGAGGACTAAATATACAGAATCATGAAACTGAGGATTTATAAAACGTATTTAAAACATTTCAAATGAACATTTAAAACATTCTGGATTGAAAACTCTTTCAGTTTAATAAACCGTCTGATCGTCTCTCTCCGTCCTTTGAGGCGTTTCATGTGTGGAGATCATCTCTGTGAATGTAGATTATTAATATTACAGTTTTTCTCCATTGCTTTGGTTCAATTCTTGAAACAGAAATGACATTCTCAAAACAACTCGTGCAAACCTCCAAACCACTGGGCACTTGTTCACAACAGATTTGAATTTCTCATTCCTTTAATCAAATTGCAATTGTTTTAGAAACTCCTTGCAAATGACAAGTACAATTGCCTACAGCTTGCACACATTTCAAATGATTTAGCACATCTGTGAAACGGTTCGGTACAATTGCCTTCAGTTCGCCCAATCACCAATGGAATACATCTGGCTGGTCTAAACCGACTGTTGCTTCTCAGTCAAGTGGTTGTTCTCTGCAAAACATCTTGGCATCATTTCCTTGTGGACATCATCACCTGCACAATAGTTCACTCCACTGTCAAAATCATTCAGGCACATAATACCATGAAAAACATCATGGAACAATTACTGTAACAATTACTTAATTACTGTAATAATTTCCATGACAGTATAAGTGCAATACAGTGTGATGTGAAACCTTGTTGGCTCCTCTTGAATGAATCTTTGTTCTGTTTGATACACATATAGTATTCTGGAAAGAAAACATCTCCTACAGTAACCATTCAGTGTCAAAGGACTAAGCCAAGATTGAAATGTGCACATGAGGGATATTTCTATGGTCCACTGCCATACTGACAAAACATCTAAACATTCTGACCTGCAGTGTTTAAACAATGACGAAGGGACTTTTCATTTTGGGGGCACTGACTATTTGTATGAGAAAAGGAATTCGTTTTGACTGATGAGTCTGTTTTGGGAGAGATATGACCTTTTGCAGGTGTGCCAGTGTTTTGCTAAACCATCGAGGTTATTTTGACAAATGTATTTAAAGCTTTGAGAATTATCTTTTTTTCGAGAGAGAGATGAGCCACAGCAATCGAGAAGGAAGTTTTCATTTTGGGGGCACTGACTTTTTATGAGAAAATGATTTGGTTTTGAAGCTTGAGCTGTTTTGGGTGAGATGTGACCTTTTGAAGGGGATCTATGTCGTTGTGCTGAACCATAGAGGCTATTTTACCAAATGCACTCAGAGCTTTGAGAATGTCATTTCTGTTTCAAGAATTGAGCCAAAGCAATGGAGAAAAACTGTAATATAGTGTTAACGCGATGACATCACAACCTGTCCTCCCCACGGCTGCACCTGTCCACACAATGCCCCCGGAGGATCAGATAAGCGGCACAAAGACCACTCTGTGCCCCCCCCCTCCCCCCCTCTTTAAATACCTGCCCAGGAGCTGCTCCCCGTCAGCTGCTCAGTCCTCAGCCCGACTCACAGGTCTTTCTTCTGGGGGAACTGAAGCCTCTTCCTCCTCCTCCTCCTCTTCCTCTGCTGCCCGGGTTCTGGGAGCACACGCTGGTCTTCACTTCAGGGAGGAGACCCGACCCAGAACACACGGTAGGTTCCTCCTCCGGTTCCGTTGGGTAGAACTTCTGTAGAACTCTATCAATCAGGTGGAGCTCGGCTCTATGGAGAACTTTGAGGCCGTTGAGGTCCTGTTTGTCTCTCAGCACCTTCTGACTTCCTGTCTGGCTTCCTGTCTGGCTTCCTGTCTGGCTTCCTGTCTGGCTTCCTGTGGCCCAGTGAAGTACTTGTTATAGTGTTCAGACATTACTAGTCGAACCCTGAACCTGCAGCATCTTCTCCCTCTGCAGGTCATGTTGCTGATTTGGTTCTTCGTGTCGTCTGCTGCTCCAACCGGTGAGTTCCTGAAGAACCTACGGAGAACCTCTCTATAGAGAACCTCTCTACGGAGAACCTCTCCACAGAGAACATCTCTATGGAGAACCTCTCTATAGAGAACCTCTCTGCGGAGAACCTCTCTACAGAGAACCTCTCTACAGAGAACCTCTCTATAGAGAACCTCTCTACAGAGAACCTCTCTATAGAGAACCTCTCTACGGAGAACCTCTCTATAGAGAACCTCTCCACGGAGAACATCTCTATGGAGAACCTCTCTATAGAGAACCTCTCTATGGAGAACCTCTCTACAGAGAACCTCTCTATGGAGAACCTCTCTACAGAGAACCTCTCTATGGAGAACCTCTCTATGGAGAACCTCTCTACAGAGAACCTCTCTATGGAGAACCTCTCTACGGAGAACCTCTCTATGGAGAACCTCTCTACAGAGAACCTCTCTATGGAGAACCTCTACAGAGAACCTCTCTACGGAGAACCTCTCTACAGAGAACCTCTCTACAGAGAACCTCTCTACGGAGAACCTCTCTATGGAGAACCTCTCTCTAGAGAACCTGTGGAGCTGAAGTCGATGCCGGTGTTTCATGTCTTCATCTGTTCTTCAGTTTGCTCTTCCAGATCCGTCTTCTGCCCGGACCCGGATCCCATGACGGGTCACATGACGGGTCACATGACGGACCCCATGACGGACCCCATGACGGGTGAGGCGTCAGCGTGACTCCCGGTGCAGCTGATTGGATATTAACCCCCCCCCCCCCCCCCCCCAGCCTGCCTGGGCCTCCGCTTCACGTGGCTCAACTCGCTGATGGACAGCTGGCCCTCCCTGCTGACCTTTGCCCTCAGGCTGCGCTGTGCGTCGGGCCTCTGTCCCCGAGACCTGGAGGACTACGGCTGCTCCTGCAGATACGAGGCCGCCGGAGACGCCCTGGACCCCCTGGACACGTGAGGAGCACCTGGACCCGGAGCAGGGGCCCTGGGGTCCACGGAGACCCTGTGGATCATGCTCCTCCTCCATCTCCATCTCCATCTCCTCCTCCTCTTCCCTCCTCCTCCTCCTCCATCTCCTCCTCCTCCTCCTCTTCCATCCTCCTCCTCCTCCTCTTCCCTCCTCCTCCTCCTCCTCCCAGCTGCTGTGCGACTCACAGGAAGTGCTATCAGGACGCCGCCCCCTGCAGGAAGGAGCTGCTGCCCCTCCCCCACAGCTTCACCTGCTCCTCTGCCGGCTGTGGTGAGTTACGGTGAATAGTAACTCTCGTGATGGAGGAAGCATCTGAGCTCGCCTCGCTGGAGCAACCGTTAGCATAGCAACCGCTAAGTTACCGGCTAACGGCGGTGCTAACTTAACTATCATTGGAATGCTTATTATGGCTAGCGTAAAAAAAAGTCTACCAGAAAAACTTCCGCGAGGATTCACGGGGATCGGCTTGCTGCTGCTAGCCTTTGTGCTAAGCTAACCTGTGCTAAGCTAACCAGTAGCATGACTAACGGTTGTTCTCCTGGCCTCTGAGATGCGGGCGACGGGTGTCAGCGGACGCTCTGCGGCTGCGACGCGGCGGCCGTCGGCTGCTTGACGCGCAGCGCGTACAACGTGGCGCTGAGGGGCGTCGCCCAGTCGGCATGCTCCGCCTCCAACCGGACAGGTAAGCGCACCGCCACAGGCCGACTCACCTGCACGGGGCTTTCAGGTGCACTTTTAAAACCGCACGTAGAAATAAGATAATATTTTATATTTGTGGCTTCCATGAAATATAAAACAGCTTTAAGATGTTCTCAGCAGGTGAGAGACGACCGCATGAATCACTGATCATTCATGAGTGATCAATAATCACTGATCATTCATAAATTATCAATAATCACTGACAGATTAATAAATGATCAATAATCACTGACAGATTAATAAAATATGAAAAATCCCAAATTCATAATAAATGATGTAAAAATACAAATAGATCAAAATAATAATAAATGACAAATACATAAAAAACATAAAAAATAATTAATAGATTCAAATATTATCAAAATTCAGAAATATATATAAAAATGGTAAAAAATCACAAAAACATTCAAAAATTGAAAAACCACAAATTGATGGTAAAATTACATAAAATCAGATAGATAAAAAAAAAGATACAAAGTCACAAGTAGATAAAAAAGATGAAAAATCAATAGTAATTATCAGAAATATTGAAACATTTCAAAAAATTACAAATAAATAATTATTATTTTTAAATCACAAATTGATGTTAAGATGAAAATCACAAAATAAATATAAAAGTTGGCAAAAATCACAAATAGATAAAGTAAAAAAAAATACCAAAAGAAAATTCCTTTTAAAAATCATTAAAAAATCAATCAATCAATCAAAAATATATAAAAAATATGAAAACAAATTGAAAATAAATAGATCAAAACAATTTAAAAATCACAAATAAATCAAAAAGAGTTCAAAAATCGCGAATAAATAAAAAATAGAAGAAAATCAGAAATACATGTAAAGAATTTTGAAAAATCACAAATATAAAAAAATGATCAACAATCACAAATAGATTTAAAAAATGAAAAGAAAAAAAAAATTGTTACAAATCATAAATAGACACAAAAATACATATAAATATATATCACAAAGATTTAAAAAAAAGATGATTTTTTTGTTGTTGAAAAAACAAATAGATCCAAAAAAATTCAAAAATCTCAAATAAATAAAAAATTGCCAAAAATCATAACTACATGTAAATAAATTGGGGAAAATCACAAATATATAAAAATGATCAACAATCACAAATAGATCAAAAAGATGACAAATTAAAAAAATTAAAAATCTAAAATCTGAAATTGATATTAGGATGATATAAATCATAAATAAATAAAAAGATACAAAATTACAAATAGATACAAATTCTTGAAAATCACAATTAGATAAAAAAGATGGAAAAAAACAAAAAACAACGAATTGTGAAAAATCATGAATAGATAAGTAAAATTAAAAATTAAAAATTATCAAAAATTATCAAAAATCACACATACAGTAAAATCTTTTGAAAAATCACAAATAAATGTCAAATTATCTAAAGAATTATAAAAATATATAGAAAATCACAAATACATGTAGAAAATTGTGAACAATCACAAATTGATATTAAAATTATTTAAAATCACAAATAGATTTTAAAAAATCAAAAATCTCAATTTAAAGATCGGTAATTGATAAGAAAATGATCCAAAACCAGAAATACATCAAAATTATCCAAATTATAGAATAGATAACAATAAAATATTTCCCCCCAAAATAACAAAACACTTTGAAAAATCATTAATAAATCTCAAAATTATTAAAAAATCAGAAAGAAATACAAAATTATAAAAAATAAAAAAAATCACAAATTGATAACAAAATTATTTGATGTAAAAAAATAGATACAAATTATTACAAATTACAAATAAATATGTGTATTAATTAATGTTTATTTTGTGTTGTACAGGTTTGAACGAGGCCTGGAAGGAGGAAGCTCTCCGACAGGAAGAGAGGGAGACGACCCACAATCCCACAGCGGCTGGCCGGGATGAGCCAATCGGGAACCTTCTACCTCTCACGTCCTCTGCTGCAGATCCCAGGACTACAACACATCCCAGGACCACAACTGGTCCCAGGACTGCAACTGGTCCCAGGACTACAACACATCCCAGGACTACAACTCCCAGAGCGCCAGCTGGTCTAGAGGAGTCCTCTGAGGAAGGTGGCTAAACAATGTGTCCAGTCATTATGAATTATATCTTTTATTCAGTTATTATGAATTATAACAAATAACACCCATGGTTCAGCAAAACCACATATCCGCCCGTCTGAGAGAAACAGATCATCTGAAGATGAAGAAGATGAAGATGATGAAGATGATGAAGATGAGCAGCACGGTGAGTTGAAACTAAAGAAACTTCTTTTGTATCTCTGGATATTAAAAATACAAATTGATTCAGTTGATTTCATCAGTTTCAACATTTTATTTATTTTTATTTTTATCCGAACTATAACAAACTCAGATTCATGCAGACATGTCTAATAATGAGTCACTTTGGTTTGTTTATATCTGTTCACGCTTTTCATGATTCTACGTTGTTGTTTTTTAGTTTTTGGGTCTGGCTGCACTTCCTGTCGGTGTTTCACAATAAAAGCCTCTCTTACTCTCTGAGAGTGCAAAAAGTAAATGAAACAAATGTAATAGAAAAGTCAAATTATTAGTAAAAATTGAATTTTAAAAATAAGTAAAACAATATTTTTAAAAGTTTCATTATAAAAATAAAGTTGGTTAAAAATGTAAACATTCATATTTTAACCTCATCCAGTAACTTGTTTGTGAGCACAGCTTCTTCCAAAGGGCCCGGAACCAGAACCAGGGCGACCCGGAGACCCACAACAACAAGAACCTACCCAACAACAACAACAACAACAACAACAAGAACCCACCCAACAACGACAACAACTGACCCAACAACAACAACCAGAACTGACCCAACAACAACAACAACAACAACCCAACCAGCAAGAACCGACCCGGCAAGAACCCACCCAACAACAACAATAACAACCGACCCAACAACAACAACAACAACCGACCCAACAAGAACCCAACCATCAAGGACCGAACCAACAAGAACCGAACCGGCAAGAACCGACCCAACCAGAACCGACCCAACAAGAACCGAACCAACAAGAACCGACCCAACCAGAACCGACCCAACAAGAACCGAACCAACCAGAACCGACCCAACAAGAACCGAACCAACAAGAACCGACCCGACAAGAACCGACCCGACAAGAACCGAACCGACAAGAACCGACCCGACAAGAACCGACCCAACCAGAACCGACCCAACAAGAACCGACCCAACAAGAACTGAACCAGCAAGAACTGCGTCTCCCGGTTCTGGGGAGGAGGGCTTGGGACTCAGTGCTGCTCCGCTGAGCCGAGGTGAGCAGAACCAAAGGAGCACTAGCTGAAAGCACTGCGCCTTTAAGAGCGGGAGGAGGATACATTGGTTTAGCGCACTGCGCCTTTAAGAGCGGGAGGAGGATACATTGGTTTAGCGCGCTGCGCCTTTAAGAGCGGGAGGAGGATACATTGGTTTAGCGCGCTGCGCCTTTAAGAGCGGGAGGAGGATACATTGGTTTAGCGCGCTGCGCCTTTAAGAGCGGGAGGAGGATACATTGGTTTAGCGCGCTGCGCCTTTAAGAGCGGGAGGAGGATACATTGGTTTAGCGCGCTGCACCTTTAAGAGCGGGAAGAGGATACATTGGTTTAGCGCGCTGCGCCTTTAAGAGCGGGAGGAGGATACATTGGTTTAGCGCGCTGCGCCTTTAACTCCACGACTAGAATGTTATGTTTAATAGAACTTTATGTTTAATAGAACTTTATGTTTACTAACTCAAGAACTGGTTCCAGAGGCTCCGCCCTCTCCATCCACCTCAGTGTGGAGCGCCTCTCAGACGACACCCGGGGCACCAGTCACCTCCGTCAGGCTGAGGTCAGAGGTCAGCACCTCCTCCCCGGGTGAGGAGGAGGAGGAGGAGGAGACGGCAGACAGCTCGCAGGAGGAAGATGCAGATGGTTTGCAGTTACAATATTTACTTCAGCCACTAGAGGCTACTAAATAACACTAGAGGTCACTAGACGCCACTAGAGGCCACTAGAGGTCACTAGAGGTCACTAGACGTCTCTAGAGGTCACTAGAGGCCACAAGAGGTCACTAGAGGCCACAAGAGGTCACTAGACACCACTAGAGGTCACGAGAGGTCTCTAGAGGCTACTAAATAACACTAGAGGTCACTATTCAATTCAGTTTATTTGTATAGCCCAATTTCACAAATTACAAATTTGTCTCGGAGTGCTTTACAATCTGTACACATAGACATCCCTGCCCCAAAACCTCACATCGGACCAGGAAAAACTCCCAAATAACCCTTCAGGGGGAAAAAAAGGGAAGAAACCTGGAGGAGAGAACAGAGGAGGATCCCTCTCCAGGATGGACAGAACAATAGATGTAATGTGTACAGAAGGACAGATTAGAGTTAAAATACATTCAATGAATGTGACAGAGTGTATGAATAGTTCATAGTAGGCATATTCCACGATGGAGACCTCCACGATCCATCAGGCAGATGGCGGTGGGGAGGAGGAGTGGGCGGAGTCTCAACAGTGGGCGGAGTCTCAACAGGACAGTGGCGTAGTCAGGAGCAGGAACTCCACGACCCAGACCTCGATGATCCATCAGCAGATAGGATCTATGCCGTCTCATAGGGTCCGATGACCCCATGAGACGTGAAGTCAAAAGGACTCCGGGGAGAAAGCAGAGTTAGTAACGTGTGATTGAGAGATGAACATTCATCCTTAAGGAGAGAAAAAAGAGGAGATAGGTGCTCAGTGCATCCTAAACGTCCCCCGGCAGCTATAAGCCTATAGCAGCGTCTCAAGGGGCTGGACCAGGTGAACCTGATTCAGCCCTAACTATAAGCTCTGTCAAAGAGGAAGGTCTTCAGTCTACTCTTAAACGAGGTGACTGTGTCTGCCTCCCGGACTGAAATTGGAAGCTGGTTCCATAAAAGAGGAGCTTGATAACTAAAGGCTCTGGCTCCCATTCTACTTTTTAAGACTCTAGGAACTACAAGTAGTCCCGCATTTAGTGAGCGTAGCTCTCTAGTGGGGCAATATGGTACTACTAGCTCCTTAAGATATGATGGTGCATCACCAATCAAGGCTTTGTACGTTAAGAGAAGAATTTTAAAAGTGATTCTTGATTTTACGGGGAGCCAGTGCAGAGCAGCTAGTGCAGGAGTGATGTGATCTCTTTTCTTAGTTTTAGTGAGAACACGAGCTGCAGCATTCTGGATCAACTGGAGGGACCTAAGAGACTTATTAGAGCAGCCTGATAATAAGGAGTTGACCTAAGAGACTTATAGAGCAGCCTGATAATAAGGAGTTGCAGTAATCCAGTCTCGAAGTAACGAACGCGTGAACCAATTCTTTTTGAGACAAGATGTGCCTGATTTTTGAAATATTACGTAGATGAAAGAATGCAGTCCTTGAGATTTGCTTTACGTGGGAGTTAAAGGACAAGTCCCGATCAAAGATAACGCCAAGATTCTTTACAGTGGTGTTGGATGCCAGGGCAATGCCGTCTACAGAAACCACATCACCAGATAATTGATCTCTGAGGTGCTCAGGGCCGATTAAAATTACTTCGGTTTTGTCTGAGTTTAACACTAAGAAGTTGCAGGTCATCCATGTTTTTATGTCTTTAAGACATGCTTGAATTTTACCGAGTTGGTTGCTCTCCTCTGGTTTTATCGATAAATATAGTTGAGTATCATCTGCATAACAATGAAAGTTTATGGAGTATTTCCTGGCCACTAGAGGTCACTAGAGGTCTCTAGACGCCACTAGTGGCCACTAGAGGTCACTAGAGGTCTCTAGATGCCACTAGACACCACTAGAGGTCTCTAGACGCCACTAGACGCCACTAGAGGTCACTAGAGGTCTCTAGACGCCACTAGAGGCCACTAGAGGTCACTAGAGGTCTCTAGACGCCACTAGAGGTCACTAGACGCCACTAGACGCCACTAGAGGTCTCTAGAGGTCACTAGACGCCACTAGAGGCCACTAGAGGTCACTAGAGGTCTCTAGACGCCACTAGACACCACTAGAGGTCACTAGAGGTCTCTAGACGCCACTAGAGGTCACTAGAGGTCTCTAGACGCCACTAGAGGCCACTAGAGGTCACTAGAGGTCTCTAGACGCCACTAGACACCACTAGAGGTCACTAGACGCCATTAGACACCACTAGAGGTCACTAGACGCCACTAGAGGCCACTAGAGGTCTCTAGACACCACTAGACGCCACTAGACACCACTAGAGGTCACTAGACGCCACTAGAGGTCACTAGACGCCACTAGAGGTCACTAGAGGTCTCTAGACGCCACTAGAGGCCACTAGAGGTCACTAGACACCACTAGAGGTCACTAGAGGTCTCTAGATGCCACTAGAGGCCACTAGAGGTCTCTAGACGCCACTAGAGGCCACTAGAGGTCACTAGAGGTCTCTAGACGCCACTAGACACCACTAGAGGTCACTAGAGGTCACTAGATGCCACTAGACACCACTAGAGGTCACTAGACGCCACTAGAGGCCACTAGAGGTCTCTAGACGCCACTAGACGCCACTAGACACCACTAGAGGTCACTAGAGTTCTCTAGACACCACTAGAGGCCACTAGAGACCACTAGATGTCTCTAGACACCACTAGAGGCCACTAGAGGTCACTAGAGGTCTCTAGACGCCACTAGAGGCCACTAGAGGTCTCTAGACGCCACTAGAGGCCACTAGAGGCCACTAGAGGTCACTAGAGGTCTCTAGACGCCACTAGACGCCACTAGAGGTCTCTAGACGCCACTAGACGCCACTAGAGGTCACTAGACGCCACTAGACGCCACTAGAGGTCACTAGAGGTCTCTAGACACCACTAGACGCCACTAGACGCCACTAGACACCACTAGAGGTCACTAGACGCCACTAGAGGTCTCTAGAGGTCACTAGAGGCCACTAGAGGTCTCTAGAGGTCACTAGACACCACTAGAGGCCACTAGAGGTCACTAGAGGTCTCTAGACGCCACTAGAGGTCTCTAGACGCCACTAGACGCCACTAGACACCACTAGAGGTCACTAGACGCAACTAGAGGTCACTAGAGGTCTCTAGACGCCACTAGAGGTCTCTAGACGCCACTAGAGGTCACTAGACGCCACTAGAGGTCACTAGAGGTCTCTAGACGCCACTAGACACCACTAGAGGTCACTAGACGCCACTAGAGGTCACTAGACGCCACTAGAGGTCACTAGAGGTGTCTAGACGCCACTAGAGATCACTAGAGGTCTCTAGACACCACTAGAGGCCACTAGAGGTCACTAGAGGTCTCTAGACGCCACTAGACACCACTAGAGGTCACTAGACGCCACTAGAGGTCTCTAGACGCCACTAGAGGTCACTAGACGCCACTAGACGCCACTAGAGGTCACTAGAGGTCTCTAGACGCCACTAGAGGTCTCTAGACGCCACTAGAGGTCTCTAGACACCACTAGACGCCACTAGAGGTCACTAGACGCCACTAGAGGTCACTAGAGGTCTCTAGACGCCACTAGACACCACTAGAGGTCTCTAGACGCCACTAGAGGTCACTAGACGCCAATAGAGGTCACTAGAGGTCTCTAGACACCACTAGAGGCCACTAGAGGTCACTAGAGGTCTCTAGACGCCACTAGAGGCCACTAGAGGTCACTAGAGGTCACTAGACGCCACTAGACACCACTAGAGGTCACTAGACGCCACTAGAGGTCTCTAGATGCCACTAGAGGCCACTAGAGGTCACTAGACGCCACTAGAGGTCACTAGAGGTCTCTAGACGCCACTAGACACCACTAGAGGTCACTAGACACCAATAGAGGTCACTAGACGCCACTAGAGGTCACTAGAGGTCTCTAGACGCCACTAGAGGTCTCTAGACACCACTAGAGGTCACTAGACGCCACTAGAGGTCACTAGAGGTCTCTAGACGCCACTAGACACCACTAGAGGTCACTAGACACCACTAGAGGTCACTAGACGCCACTAGAGGTCACTAGAGGTCTCTAGACGCCACTAGACGCCACTAGACACCACTAGACGTCACTAGACGCCACTAGAGGTTACTAGAGGTCTCTAGACGCCACTAGACACCACTAGAGGTCACTAGACACCACTAGAGGTCACTAGACGCCACTAGAGGTCAGTAGAGGTCTCTAGACGCCACTAGACGCCACTAGACACCACTAGAGGTCACTAGACGCCACTAGAGGTCACTAGAGGTCTCTAGACGCCACTAGAGGCCACTAGAGGTCACTAGACGCCACTAGAGGTCACTAGACGCCACTAGAGGTCACTTGAGGTCTCTAGACGCCACTAGACACCACTAGAGGTCACTAGAGGTCTCTAGACGCCACTAGACGCCACTAGAGGTCACTAGAGGTCTCTAGACGCCACTAGAGGCCACTAGAGGTCACTAGAGGTCTCTAGACGCCACTAGAGGCCACTAGACACCACTAGAGGCCACTAGAGGTCACTAGAGGTCTCTAGACGCCACTAGACGCCACTAGAGGCCACTAGAGGTCTCTAGACGCCACTAGACACCACTAGAGGTCTCTAGACACCACTAGAGGCCACTAGAGGTCACTAGAGGTCTCTAGACGCCACTAGAGGCCACTAGAGGTCACTAGAGGTCTCTAGACGCCACTAGAGGCCACTAGAGGTCTCTAGACACCACTAGAGGTCACTAGAAGCTACTAGAGGTCACTAGAGGTCTCTAGACGCCACTAGAGGCCACTAGAGGTCACTAGAGGTCTCTAGACGCCACTAGAGGTCACTAGAGGTCACTAGAGGTCTCTAGACGCCACTAGAGGTCTCTAGACGCCACTAGAGGCCACTAGAGGTCACTAGAGGTCTCTAGACGCCACTAGAGGCCACTAGAGGCCACTAGAGGCCACTAGAGGTCACTAGAGGTCTCTAGACGCCACTAGAGGCCACTAGAGGTCACAAGAGGTCTCTAGACGCCACTAGACACCACTAGAGGTCACTAGACGCCACTAGAGGTCACTAGACGCCACTAGAGGTCACTAGAGGTCTCTAGACGCCACTAGAGGCCACTAGAGGTCACTAGAGGTCTCTAGACGCCACTAGAGGTCACTAGAGGTCTCTAGACGCCACTAGACACCACTAGAGGTCACTAGAGGTCTCTAGACGCCACTAGAGGTCTCTAGACGCCACTAGAGGCCACTAGAGGTCACTAGAGGTCTCTAGAGGTCACTAGACGCCACTAGACACCACTAGAGGTCACTAGAGGAAACGCCACTAGAGGTCACTAGAGGTCACTAGGGTCACTAGAGCCACTAGACACCACTAGCCACTAGAGGCCACTAGAGGTCACTAGGTCTCACTAGAGGTCACTAGACACCACTAGACGCCACTAGAGGTCTCTAGACGCCACTAGACGTCACTAGATGTCACTAGAGGTCACTAGATGTCACTAGAGGACACTAGAGGTCACTAGAGGACACTAGAGGTCACTAGATGACTCGAGGTCACTAGAGGTCACTAGAGGAAACTAGAGGACACTAGATGTCACTAGAGGTCACTAGACGTCACTAGAGGTCACTAGAGGTCACTAGATGTCACTAGAGGTCACTAGAGGTCACTAGAGGTCACTAGAGGACACTAGATGACACTAGAGGTCACTAGACGCCACTAGGGTCACTAGAGGTCTAGACACCACTAGAGGTCACTAGACACTAGACGCCACTAGAGGTCACTAGACACCACTAGAGGTCACTAGACGCCACTAGACACCACTAGAGGTCACTAGACACCACTAGACACCACTAGAGGCCACTAGAGGTCTCTAGACGCCACTAGACGCCACTAGACGCCACTAGAGGTCTCTAGGCGCCACTAGAGGCCACTAGAGGCCACTAGAGGTCACTAGACACCACTAGACACCACTAGAGGCCACTAGAGGTCTCTAGACGCCACTAGACGCCACTAGACACCACTAGAGGTCACTAGACGCCACTAGACGCCACTAGAGGTCACTAGACGCCACTAGATGCCACTAGAGGCCACTAGAGGTCACTAGAGGTCTCTAGACGCCACTAGAGGCCACTAGAGGTCACTAGAGGTCTCTAGATGCCACTAGACGCCACTAGAGGTCACTAGAGGTCTCTAGACGCCACTAGAGGCTACTAGACGCCACTAGACACCACTAGAGGTCACTAGACGCCACTAGACGCCACTAGAGGCCACTAGAGGTCTCTAGACGCCACTAGAGGTCACTAGAGGTCTCTAGACGCCACTAGAGGCCACTAGAGGTCACTAGACGCCACTAGAGGTCACTAGACGCCACTAGAGGTCACTAGAGGCCACTAGAGGTCTCTAGACGCCACTAGAGGCCACTAGAGCCACTAGAGGTCACTAGACGGTCACTAGACGCCACTAGACACACTAGAGGTCTCTAGACGCCACTAGACGCCACTAGAGGTCACTAGAGGTCTCTAGACGCCACTAGAGGCCACTAGAGGTCACTAGAGGTCTCTAGACGCCACTAGAGGCCACTAGAGGTCACTAGACGCCACTAGACACCACTAGAGGTCACTAGACGCCACTAGAGGCCACTAGAGGTCTCTAGACGCCACTAGAGGACACTAGAGGACACTAGAGGTCACTAGAGGTCACTAGAGGACACTAGAGGTCACTAGAGGTCACTAGAGGACACTAGAGGACACTAGATGTCACTAGAGGTCACTAGAGGTCACTAGAGGTCACTAGAGGTCACTAGAGGTCACTAGAGGACACCACTAGAGGTCACTAGAGGCCACTAGATGTCACTAGAGGTCACTAGACGTCACTAGAGGTCACTAGAGGTCACTAGAGGACACTAGAGGTCACTAGAGGTCACTAGAGGACACTAGAGGTCACTAGATGTCACTAGAGGTCACTAGAGGTCACTAGAGGTCACTAGATGTCACTAGAGGTAGACACCACTGAGGTCACTAGACGCCACTAGAGGTCACTAGAGGTCACTAGAGGTCTCTAGACGCCACTAGAGGTCACTAGGGCCACTAGAGGCCACTAGAGGTCACTAGAGCCACTAGGCCACTAGACGCCACTAGAGGTCACTAGAGGTCACTAGAGGTCACTAGACGCCACTAGAGGCCACTAGAGGTCACTAGACGCCACTAGAGGTCACTAGAGGTCTCTAGACGCCACTAGAGGCCACTAGAGGCCACTAGAGGTCTCTAGACGCCACTAGACACCACTAGAGGCCACTAGAGGTCACTAGAGGTCTCTAGACGCCACTAGAGGTCACTAGACGCCACTAGAGGTCACTAGAGGTCACTAGACGCCACTAGAGGTCACTAGACGCCACTAGAGGTCACTAGAGGTCTCTAGACGCCACTAGAGGTCACTAGAGGTCACTAGAGGTCACTAGACGCCACTAGAGGTCACTAGAGGTCTCTAGACGCCACTAGACACCACTAGAGGTCACTAGACGCCACTAGAGGTCACTAGACGCCACTAGAGGTCACTAGAGGTCACTAGACGCCACTAGAGGTCACTAGAGGTCTCTAGACGCCACTAGAGGCCACTAGAGGTCACTAGAGGTCACTAGACGCCACTAGAGGTCACTAGAGGTCACTAGACGCCACTAGAGCCACTAGAGAGGTCACTAGAGGTCTCTAGACGCCACTAGAGGCCACTAGAGGTCACTAGACGCCACTAGAGGTCACTAGAGGTCTCTAGACGCCACTAGAGGTCTCTAGACGCCACTAGAGGTCACTAGACGCCACTAGAGGCCACTAGAGGTCACTAGACGCCACTAGAGGTCACTAGAGGTCTCTAGACGCCACTAGACACCACTAGAGGTCACTAGACGTCACTAGAGGTCACTAGAGGTCACTAGAGGACACTAGATGTCACTAGAGGTCACTAGATGTCACTAGAGGTCACTAGAGGTCACTAGAGGTCACTAGACGCCACTAGACGCCACTAGAGGTCACTAGAGGTCTAGACGCCACTAGAGGCCACTAGGGTCTCTAGACGCCACTAGACACCACTAGAGGTCACTAGACGCCACTAGAGGTCACTAGACGCCACTAGAGGCCACTAGAGGTCACTAGACGCCACTAGAGGTCACTAGAGGTCTCTAGACGCCACTAGACACCACTAGAGGTCACTAGACACCACTAGAGGTCACTAGACGCCACTAGAGGTCACTAGAGGTCTCTAGACGCCACTAGAGGCCACTAGAGGCCACTAGAGGTCACCACTAGACGCCACTAGAGGTCACTAGAGGTCTCTAGACGCCACTAGACACCACTAGAGGTCACTAGAGGCCACTAGAGGTCAGTAGACGCCACTAGAGGTCACTAGAGGTCTCTAGACGCCACTAGACGCCACTAGACACCACTAGAGGTCACTAGACGCCACTAGAGGTTACTAGAGGTCTCTAGACGCCACTAGATGCCACAAGACACCACTAGAGGTCACTAGACGCCACTAGAGGCCACTAGAGGTCTCTAGACGCCACTAGACGCCACTAGAGGCCACTAGAGGTCACTAGAGGTCTCTAGACGCCACTAGATGCCACTAGAGGTCACTAGACGCCACTAGAGGTCACTAGAGGTCTCTAGACGCCACTAGACGCCACTAGAGGTCACTAGAGGTCTCTAGACGCCACTAGAGGTCACTAGAGGTCACTAGACGTCACTAGAGGTCACTAGAGGTCACTAGACGCCACTAGACTAGAGGTCACTAGAGGTCTCTAGACGCCACTAGACGCCACTAGAGGTCACTAGACACTAGAGGTCTCTAGACGCCACTAGAGGTCACCACTAGAGGTCACCACTAGAGGTCACTAGACGCCACTAGAGGCCACTAGAGGTCACTAGAGGTCTCTAGACGCCACTAGAGCCACTAGGGCCACTAGAGGTCCTAGACCACTAGAGGTCACTAGAGGTCACTAGAGGTCACTAGAGGTCACTAGAGGTCACTAGAGGTCACTAGAGGTCACTAGAGGTCACTAGATGTCACTAGAGGTCACTAGAGGTCACTAGAGGTCACTAGATGTCACTAGAGGACACTAGAGGTCACTAGATGCCACTAGACACCACTAGAGGTCACTAGACCCCACTAGAGGTCACTAGACGCACTAGAGGCCACTAGAGGTCACTAGAGGTCACTAGACGTCACTAGAGGTCACTAGAGGCCACTAGAGGTCACTAGAAGCCACTAGAGGCCACTAGACACCACTAGAGGTCTCTAGACGCCACTAGAGGCCACTAGAGGTCACTAGAGGTCACTAGACGCCACTAGACACCACTAGAGGTCACTAGACGCCACTAGACACCACTAGAGGACACTAGATGTCACTAGAGGTCACTAGACGTCACTAGAGGTCACTAGAGGAAACTAGAGGACACTGGATGTCACTAGAGGTCACTAGACGCCACTAGACGCCACTAGACACCACTAGAGGTCACTAGACACCACTAGACGCCACTAGAGGTCTCTAGACGCCACTAGACGCCACTAGAGGTCACTAGACGCCACTAGATGCCACTAGAGGTCACTAGAGGTCTCTAGACGCCACTAGAGGCCACTAGAGGTCACTAGAGGTCTCTAGACGCCACTAGACACCACTAGAGGTCACTAGACGCCACTAGAGGTCACTAGAGGTCTCTAGATGCCACTAGAGGTCACTAGAGGTCACTAGAGGTCTCTAGACGCCACTAGACACCACTAGAGGTCACTAGAGGTCTCTAGACGCCACTAGACACCACTAGAGGCCACTAGAGGTCACTAGACGCCACTAGACAACACTAGACACCACTAGAGGCCACTAGAGGTCTCTAGACGCCACTAGACGCCACTAGAGGCCACTAGAAGTCACTAGACGCCACTAGAGGCCACTAGAGGTCACTAGACACCACTAGACGCCACTAGAGGCCACTAGAGGTCTCTAGATGCCACTAGATGCCACTAGACACCACTAGAGGTCACTAGACGCCACTAGACGCCACTAGAGGTCACAAGAGGTCTCTAGATGCCACTAGAGGCCACTAGAGGTCACTAGAGGTCTCTAGACGCTACTAGACGCCACTAGAGGCCACTAGAGGTCTCTAGATGCCACTAGACGCCACTAGACACCACTAGAGGTCACTAGACGCCACTAGAGGTCACTAGAGGTCTCTAGACGCCACTAGAGGCCACTAGAGGTCACTAGAGGTCTCTAGACGCCACTAGAGGTCACTAGACGCCACTAGAGGCCACTAGACGCCACTAGACACCACTAGAGGTCACTAGACGCCACTAGAGGCCACTAGAGGTCTCTAGAGGTCACTAGACGCCACTAGAGGCCACTAGAGGTCTCTAGACGCCACTAGACGCCACTAGAGGTCACTAGAGGTCTCTAGACGCCACTAGAGGTCTCTAGACGCCACTAGACGCCACTAGAGGTCTCTAGACGCCACTAGACACCACTAGAGGTCACTAGACGCCACTAGACACCACTAGAGGCCACTAGAGGTCTCTAGACGCCACTAGACACCACTAGAGGCCACTAGAGGTCTCTAGACGCCACTAGAGGCCACTAGAGGTCACTAGACGCCACTAGAGGTCACTAGAGGTCACTAGAGGTCACTAGACGCCACTAGAGGTCACTAGAGGTCACTAGACGCCACTAGAGGTCACTAGAGGTCTCTAGACGCCACTAGAGGTCACTAGACGCCACTAGACGCCACTAGAGGCCACTAGAGGTCACTAGACGCCACTAGAGGCCACTAGAGGTCTCTAGACGCCACTAGAGGTCACTAGACGCCACTAGACGTCACTAGAGGCCACTAGACGCCACTAGAGGTCACTAGAGTTCTCAAGATCCCACTAGACGCCACTAGAGGTCACTAGAGGTCACTAGACGCCACTAGAGGCCACTAGACGCCACTAGACACCACTAGAGGTCTCTAGACGCCACTAGACACCACTAGAGGTCACTAGACACCACTAGACGCCACTAGAGGTCTCTAGACGCCACTAGAGGTCACTACAGGTCTCTAGACGCCACTAGAGGCTACTAGACGCCACTAGACACCACTAGAGGTCACTAGACGCCACTAGAGGCCACTAGACGCCACTAGACACCACTAGAGGTCTCTAGACGCCACTAGACACCACTAGAGGTCACTAGACACCACTAGAGGCCACTAGAGGTCACTAGAGGCCACTAGAGGTCTCTAGACGCCACTAGACCCCACTAGAGGTCACTAGAGGTCTCTAGACGCCACTAGAGGACACTAGAGGTCACTAGAGGTCTCTAGCCGCCACTAGAGGACACTAGAGGTCACTAGAGGTCTCTAGCCGCCACTAGACGCCACTAGAGGTCTCTAGACGCCACTAGAGGCCACTAGAGGTCACTAGAGGTCTCTAGACGCCACTAGACACCACTAGAGGTCACTAGACGCCACTAGAGGCCACTAGAGGTCACTAGACGCCACTAGACACCACTAGAGGCCACTAGAGGTCTCTAGACGCCACTAGAGGCCACTAGAGGTCTCTAGATGCCACTAGAGGTCACTAGACGCCACTAGAGGTCTCTAGACGCCACTAGACACCACTAGAGGTCACTAGACGCCACTAGAGGTCACTAGAGGTCACTAGAGGTCTCTAGACACCACTAGAGGTCACTAGAGGTCTCTAGACGCCACTAGAGGCCACTAGACGCCACTAGAGGTCCCTCAACTCGCTGTCCCTTCTCAGGCTGGGCGGCGGCCCAGAAGAGGGCGGTGCCGTCCTTCGCCTGGTCGCTGCTGGAGTCCGCCGGGCTGACCGACGTCCATCCGCCGGCCGGCGAAGGTAAGCCGGGGGACCGGGTCGGGTTTCAGTCGCAGGTGGTTGGAGCGTGAGTCAACCTGCGCCCCCTACAGGCTGCAGCCGGCCCTTCACCCAGTACGGCGCCGACGGGCGCGCCCGGCGAGAGCTGCCGGCGCTCGGCGAGATGCTGCGCTGCCTGACGGGCCGCTGCCCCCACGAGTACGAGATGTACGGCTGCTACTGCGGACAGGAGGGCGGGGGCCGGCCCCGGGACCGGATGGACAGGTCAGGGGCCTTTAGGGAAGACTGCATTCAGAGGAGGGGCGCCCTCTGGTGGTGAGGCGGAAGACAGCAACGACAAGGATGAGACGCAGAGCTGAGACCGCGGGCTCACGGGGACCTGGTCTGACCCGGTCTGACGTGGTCTCACCTGGTCTGACGTGGTCTGACGTGGTCTCACCTGGTCTGACGTGGTCTGACGTGGTCTCACCTGGTCTGACGTGGTCTGACGTGGTCTCACCTGGTCTGACGTGGTCTGACGTGGTCTCACCTGGTCTGGTTCCTCAGGTGCTGCTTCTCCCACCGGTGCTGCGGGGAGCGGCTCGGCCTGCTGGGCTGCCGCTCCGACAGGAAGCTCCGCGCTCGTGTTTCCTGTGAGGCCGGGAAGCCGCGCTGTGAGTTATTTTATTACATCTGTTATATTTACTGTTCATATTTTTATGTTATTTCTGGTAAATGCATGACTGAGTTTTAGCTATCTTATATTCTTATTCTTATTTATAGTTTTTTGTGTGTAAATGTTTGATTTTATAATCTCAGATAATTATTATTATTATTTGTAGTTCATTTATTTTGACAAATTTACAACTTTGAACTCGGAAAATTCTATTTTCTTTCTCTCAATGTAATCACCTGCTGTAAATAAATAAAATAAATAAATAAAATTTTTAATTAAATTTGAAAAACACAAATTAAAAATTACAAATAAAATAAAAAAGTGTAATTTTTAAAGTTTTTAAATAAATGAAATAAATTAAATTTTAAAAATGAAATGAATTTTTAAAAAATATATTAAAAAAAAAAATACATTTAATTAATTAAACATCACGACTTCATCGTCGGCTCCAGCGCCCCGCAACCCTAATGAGGATGAAGCGGTATTGATAATGGATGGATGGATGACTTCATCGTAAATATGTTATAACTACATGTCGTCATGACGACTGATTCCAGGTCAGGGCGTCAGTGTGTGCGACAGGCTGCAGTGTGTGTGTGACAAAGCCACCGCGGAGTGTCTGGCGGCGGCTCGCTTCAACCACAGCCTGTCGGCGCAGCAGTGTCGGGGCCCCGCCCCCCCCTGCCGGCGGGCCAGCCGGCCCCCCAAGCCACAGCTTTCCCCCCAGTCCAGCGAGGAGAGCGAGGAGGCGCCGGGAGGGAGCGCTGAGCAGTCCACCAACACGCCGCCAACCCGGGGACGCCAACACGGGTGAGGAGGCGCTAACGAGAGCAGCTGTGCAGCCGGTCACCTCCTCCTGAGAACTAAGAACAGCAAACACCTCTCTGTTGCAGGGAGGAGAGCTCCGAGGAGTCCCAGAGGCCTCCTGCTCCTCCTTCCAGGGAGGAGAGCTCTGAGGAGTCCCAGAGGCCTCCTGCTCCTCCTCCTGCTCCTCCCTCCAGGGAGGAGAGCTCCGAGGAGTCCCAGAGGCCTCCTGCTCCTCCCTCCAGGGAGGAGAGCTCTGAGGAGTCCCAGAGGCCTCCTGCTCCTCCTCCTGCTCCTCCTCCAGGAGGAGAGCTCCGAGGAGTCCCAGAGGCCTCCTGCTCCTCCCTCCAGGGAGGAGAGCTCTGAGGAGTCCCAGAGGCCTCCTGCTCCTCCTCCTGCTCCTCCCTCCAGGGAGGAGAGCTCCGAGGAGTCCCAGAGGCCTCCTGCTCCTCCCTCCAGGGAGGAGAGCTCTGAGGAGTCCCAGAGGCCTCCTGCTCCTCCGCTCCTCCCTCCAGGGAGGAGAGCTCCGAGGAGTCCCAGAGGCCTCCTGCTCCTCCCTCCAGGGAGGAGAGCTCTGAGGAGAAGTCAAAGAGTCCTCCAGCTGGATCCTCTGCTCCTCCTGCTCTTCCTCCTTCTCCACCTCCTCCCTCTAGTGAGGAGAGCAGAGACCTGCCGACACTCGGTGGGATTCAAACCCACAACCACAGGCCGAGTGCAGGGACACCAGGAGGTACCGGGGAGGAGGAGGAGGAGGAAGAGGAGGAAGAGGAAGAAGAGGAGGAGTGAAACTAGAAGTGAATGCTTTGCTCTTCAAAAAGCAGCTCTGGGGAATATTGGTTCAGAGATTATTTTAAATCAATAAAAGTTGTAGTTAAAAAATATAATAAAATGTTTGAGTTTTTTTTCATCCGAAAGAACAAAAAGATCATTTTAAAAAACAAAAACACTTTTGAGTTAAAACAAAGAGGAGAGGAGGAGCCTCTGATTATAAATGTTATGTTTTCGGGTTTAAATAAAACACAAACGAAGCTTCTGGAAACTTTTTCTCATTTTATTGATTCGTTCCAAAATAAACACACAAAGGGTTAAATGTGTAACTAAGATATGAAGTCAAAGGATTTAAAGCCCTCAGCGCCCCCTAGTGGTTAAAGCCCTCAGCGCCCCCTAGTGGTTAAACCCCTCAGCGCCCCCTAGTGGTTAAAGCCCTCAGCGCATTTTGTTCCTGGTGTTAAAGTCCATCTTGAAAAGCGTCCAATGGGTGAAGCCGGCGGAGGCTCTCCACCAATCAGGAGGGCCCTCTCTCAGCTTCCCTCTGAAGCTCACTCAGTCATGCGTTGCCATGGTAACGGGTACCCAGTGATCAAAGTGCAAACATCATATTTCATGCCGACGGTTATTAGCATTTTATTTTTTAATACACTTGAAGGAGCAAAATCAACTTTAAAATCAACTTTATCAAAAGCGTCTGATTGAAACTTTATTGATCAGTCGCCGGTTGACAGGAAGTGGAGCTGCAGGTCCAGATCCACCCGGAAGAACAATGTGAACTCTTCGGACTCATGAGGATCTGGATCGGATGATTTGGGCTCTCCAGAGAGCACGCTTAGAAATAAAGGAACCAGACGAGAACTACAAGACGAATTATATTCATAATCGGAGTGAATCCGGCTTCCCTAAACATCTCAAGAAACCTCAGATATCGATTCATAAGCAGCATGTTTACCATCACACGAGGCCGATCCGCCACGACATGGTAAACAACAACAACAAGGATCTCCTAATCTCTACCTAGCAACAATGTATCCGCTCGTGATGCATGTACAAAAATATCTCTGATACACGGCTACGACATTCATAAAGGACCGACGCCCAGAGGGGCCTCGCCTCGGGGGTCCGTGTTCCTCCGGGTCCCTTGGAGGCCTCGGGGTCATGGGGGCCTCAGGCCCCAGAGGAACACAGTTTGTCCATAAGACGCATGTTTCTAAGCGGTGATGTTAAAGAACAGGTTGCATGTGAAGTCGATGAGGCTTATTGTTATTGTTATTATTATTATTATTCTGCCCTCTCACCAAGAGTCAGAACTTTATCCCAGACATAATTGGACATTATGGTGGTAGTTTACATCGGAAGCTCACTAGAGGCCACTAGAGGTGACTAGAGGCCATTAGAGCTCACTAGAGGGCACTCGAGCTCACTAGAGCCCACTAGAGGCCATTAGAGCCCACTAGAGCTCACTAGAGGCCACTCGAGCTCACTAGAGGCCATTAGAGATCACTAGAGGTCACTAGAGCCCACTAGAGCTCACTAGAGGCCATTAGAGATCACTAGAGGTCACTAGAGCTCACTAGAGGTCACTAGAGCTCACTAGAGCTCAATAGAGGCCATTAGAGCTCACTAGAGCTCACTAGAGGCCACTAGAGGCCACTCGAGCTCACTAGAGGCCATTAGAGATCACTAGAGGTCACTAGAGCCCACTAGAGCTCACTAGAGGCCATTAGAGATCACTAGAGGTCACTAGAGCCCACTAGAGCTCACTAGAGGCCACTAGAGCTCACTAGAGGCCATTAGAGGTCACTAGAGCTCACTAGAGGCCATTAGAGCTCACTTGAGGCCATTAGAGGTCACTAGAGGTCACTAGAGCTCACTAGAGGCCATTAGAGGTCACCAGAGCTCACTAGAGCTCACTAGAGGCCATTAGAGCTCACTAGAGGCCATTAGAGGTCACTAGAGGTCACTAGAGCTCAATAGAGGCCACTAGAGGCCACTAGAGGTCACTAGAGGCCATTAGAGGCCACTCGAGGTGACTAGAGGCCACTAGAGGTCACTAGAGCTCAATAGAGGCCACTAGAGCCCCCCCCCCTCTCCACTCTGGACCCTTTGCCCTACGACCTTCAACATACAAAACCATCTGAAACCCAACACCACCTCCACCTCCTCCTCCTCCTCCTCCTCCTTCTTCTTCTTCTCCTTCCTTCAATCCTCTGAATCTACACGATGCAATGAAGTCTGGATCATCTACAACTTTCTTAAGAGTATATATTCCACGGGTTTGTTTAGGTTTAGGGTCAGTTCAGGTTTAGTTCAGGTGTAGGTTTAGTTCAGGTTTTAGTTTAGGTTTAGTTCAGGTTTAATTCAGGTTTTGGTTCAGGTTTAGGTTTAGTTCAGGTTTTGGTTTAGGTTTAGTTCAGGTTTAGTTCAGGTTTTAGTTCAGGTGTAGGTTTAGTTCAGGTTTTAGTTTAGGTTTAGGTTTAGTTCAGGTTTAATTCAGGTTTTAGTTCAGGTGTAGGTTTAGGTCAGGTTTTAGTTCAGGTTCAGTTCAGGTTTTAGTTCAGGTTCAGTTCAGGTTTTAGTTCAGATTCAGTTGAGGTTTAGTTCAGGTTCAGTTGAGGTTTAGTTGAGGTTTAGTTCAGGTTCAGATAAAGTTTAGTTCAGGTTCAGTTCAGGTTTAGTTCAGGTTTCTTTCTTTTGATTGGTCCGTTGGAGCCACATGTTGCTCCTTCGTGCTGATTGGAGGAAGTGGCTCTGATGCTGATTGGAGGGTTCTGTTCTGGAGGATCAGGATCAGTAGACGCACAGGTCCGGGAACTTCATCTCGTAGACGGGGACGGACTGGTGCTGCTGAGACAGCCCCGAGGAGATGGAGACCACCCCGGAGGGGCTGGGCGGAGGCCTGGGGGGGGGGGGGTTAGATCCCAGTGGAGTGATCAACAGTCCCCAGGTGAACACGACTCACCTGATGGTCAGCTCAAAGATCTGAGCCAGACGGTCGTGCAGCATGTTGGCCTGCAGAGTCGACATGAAGGCACCGTTAACATCCATTAACATCCATTAATAACCATTGATATCCATTAACAACCATTAACATCCATTAACATCCATTAATAACCATTAACAGCCATTAATATACATTAACATCCATTGATACCCATTAACATCCATTAATAACTATTAACATCCATTAATAACCATTAACATCCATTAATATCCATTAACAACCATTGACAACCATTAATATCCATTAACATTAATTAAACATGAATAGTAATTAACATGAATAGTAATCAACATTGATTAACTACCTTGGACTCGCAGTGGGCAGCGATCTCCTCAAACGGAGCTTTCTGGAACTTCTCCATGAGCTGACGTCTCTTCTCCCTCTCCTGCTCCTCCAGGCCGGTGGTGTCTGGAAACAGCAGCGCAGGGTCGTGAGTTCGATTCCTAGAGCGCCGCATCGGGGTCACGACCTCATCGTGTTGTGGACTCACCGATGGCCTTCTTCAGCGTCTCGAACGTGATCTCCTCCGCCAGCTGGGACTGGAGGGACAACGCGGTCAGTGCAACCTGCGCCCTCGCCACTAGAGGGCACTACACCGCGCACGCTGGCCCTTTAAATGTCCCCCTCATGATGGTTGTGAGAATAGAATCGGCAGGATTCATACACATGTTGACCAATGGATTCCATGACCTTTCTATGACCTTTACCATAACCTCTCTATGAGCTTTCCATGACCTTTATATAACTTGTTTATGATCTTTCCATGACTTTTCCATGACCTCTCCATGACCTTTCTATGCCCTCTCTTTGACCTTCCATGACCTGTGGTGTCGTGCTGTGTGTGTTGACCTTGTCGGGGAGGCCGGTGGACACGATGTCCACCTGGAGGGAGACGGTGTCGGCGAAGCTCTTCCTCCGGCTCAGACGGTCTAGATCTGCAGGACGGGAGACACCACAGGTTAGCCTTCAAAATAAAATGAGCTTTAAGGACAGACACAGGTTAGCCTTCAAAATAAAATGAGCTTTAAGGACAGACACAGGTTAGCCTTCAAAATAAAATGAGCTTTGAGGTCAACTACAGGTTAACCTTCAAAATAAAATACCTTTTTTTTAAATAACTTTGCATCCATTATTGTGAAGTTTTCTCATCATTCCAGAGCTTTAAAAAGGTTCAATCCCTCAATGTGCACCGACCAGAAGAGCTTACGGGATGTTTTAATACGGAGGACAACATCTGTTCCCATGATGCATCTCTTCTAACATCTGTTTTGAATCCACCAACCGGGTCCAGTCACCAGAAAAACAACATGGCCGTTTGTTTGTTTTGAGCCCGATGACATCATCAAGGCTCACTCTTCTTCGTTAAAGAGCTTTTTAAATCGCGTTTTCTTTGCCCGTCTTTTCCCGACGGCCCTTGAACGCATCATTTGAGCTGAACGGCTGCGACGGCGAAAAGAACCCGAAACCTAAACGTGACGATTCAAGAAAAGGTTTTTATTCTATGAAATGTGAATCGTCAACTATGACGTCATCATCCAGAGTCACGTGACACGGGAGGATGAGAGAATGTGGCCGGTTCAAACACACACACACACACATAAAATAAGCTGGATGATGTTAGGGCAAGGATCAGATTCCAACGGGACATGAGGGACTGTAACATCTTTTGTCTGACGGAAACATGGCTGACCCCGCTGGTGCCGGATCGAGTCATATGCCCAACCGAGTCCTTCTCTGTTTTCCGTGCAGACAGAACGGAAGAGTCTGGTAAATCTAAGGGTGGAGGGGTTTGCTTCATGACTAACAACAAGTGGTGCAACCCCAAGAACATTAAGACTCTTTCGTTCCTGCTCGAACCTGGAACATCTGACGATCTCATGCCGTCCATTCTACCTTCCACGGGAGTTCAGCTCGGTCATCACCACAGCCGTCTACATTCCACCACAAGCGGACACCGACGTAGCACTATCGGACCTACATGATGTGTTATGTCGGCATCAGAACAAGTATCCCGACGCGGCTGTGGTGGTGGCTGGGGACTTTAATAGGGCAAACCTAAAAAAAGTAATGCCGAACTTTCACCAGCACATTACGTGTGCTACCAGAGGGGAAAGAACGTTGGACCACTGCTATACGCCATTCAAGAGAGGCTACAAGGCTGTCTCTCTCCCTCCGTTAGGGAAATCGGACCATGCCGCCATTTTCCTGCTACCGGAGTACCAACAAAGGATAGCACGGGAAGCGGTAGTGACGAGGCGAAGCGGTGGTCTGACCAATCAGAGGCTGAGCTACAGGACGCCTGCGTGTCGCCGACTGGGACATGATCCAATCCAGTTCCAGTGACGTCAGCGAGTTTGGGACGTAGCAATGAGCCTCATAGCAACGCTAGCGGACACCATCGCCACCACGGTAAAAGTTGGGGCCAGTCCTACCCAAAAGCCGTGGGTTGATAGATCCATCCTTGAAGCTGTGAACGCCCGCATGCTGCCTATAACTCCGGTCTTGTATCCGGCAACATGGACGAGTACAAGGCAGCGGTCTATGGACTGAGGAGGGCGTGAAGGAGGCCAAGAGGAGGTACCGAGACAGAGTGGAAGCACAGATGGAGCAGCGCGACACCAGGCGCCTATGGCAGGGGCTACGGACTATCACAAACTACCAGAGCAGACCCGCGCTATGGTGAGTGCCGACGCATCCCAGCGGACGACCTGAACTCATTTTATGCACGGATTGAGGCTAGCAACAACAGCGCTAGCTCGCCGGATAACAACAACACCGTTAAGCGTAGCCGAGGTGAGTTCTACCGCTGGGGATGAACACACACTCTCTGTGACCGAGCACAGTGTGAGGAGGGCTCTGTTGAGGGTGAACACCAGGAAAGCTGCAGGTCCAGATGGCATATCTGGGCGAGTACTGAAGACCTGTGCTAACCAGCTAGCTCCAGTGTTCACCACAATATTCAACCTCTCCTGGCTGAGTCCGTGGTCCCGCCTGCTTCAAGAGATCCACTATTGTCCCTGTGCCCAAGAATGCTTCTCCAGCATGTATGAATGACTACCGACCGGTGGCCCTCACCTCGGTGGTCATGAAATGCTTTGAGAGGCTGATAAAGGACTACATCTGCGCCTTCCTCCCTTCCTCCATGGACCCGCTGCAGTTTGCTTATCGCCCAAACAGATCCACAGATGATGCTGTCTCCCAGGTACTGCACACCACACTCTCTCATCTGGACAGCCAGAGGGGGCTATGTGAGACTGCTGTTCATTGATTATAGTTCAGCTTTCAACACCATAGTCCCTCCAGACTGGCCGGCAAGCTGATTGAGCTGGGACTGAACACCCCTGTGTGCTTGGATCCTGGACTTCCTGACCGCCAGGCCACAGGTGGTCAGGGTGGGCAGACACACCTCAAACCCCTCACCCTGAACACAGGATCCCCAGGGTTGCGTCCTCAGCCCCTACTGTACTCCCTGTACACACATGACTGTGTGGCCAGGTTCAGCTCCAACACCATCATCAAGTTTGCGGATGACACAGTGGTGGTGGGCCTGATCTCCGACAACGTCGAGAAGGCCTACCTGGAGGAAGTTGCTGATCTGTCACTCTGGTGCCAGGACAACAGCCTCCTCATGAATGTCACCAAAACTAAGGAGCTGATTGTGGACTTTAGGAGGGCACAACAACAGAGGACGATCTCACCACTGGGGATTAACGGGACTACTGTGGAGAGGGTGAGCGGGTATAAATACCTGGGAGTCCACATCACCGAGGATCTGACATGGTCAACGAACACAGACACTCTGGTGAGAAAGGCAAGGCAGCGCCTCTACCACCTCAGGCAGCTGAGGAAATTTAAAGTTTCCCAGAGGATCCTTCAGTCCTTCTACTCTGGAGCTGTAGAGAGCGTCCTGACAGGAAGCATCACAGCCTGGTTTGGCAACTGCTCCGCTCAGGACAGGAAGGCTCTGCAGAGAGTAGTGCGTTCGGCTGAACGCACTATTGGAACTACACTCCCCACCCTGCAGGACTTGTACACCAGGAGGTGCAGAACCAGAGCCGGCAGGATCATGAAGGATCCTCACCACCCCAACAACAGACTGTTTCAGCTGCTGCGGTCAGGCAGGCGCCTCCGTAGTCACGCTGCAAGAACAGAGAGACTGAGACGGAGTTTCTTTCCTCAGGCCATCAGGACTGTGAACTCCGACCTCACCAGGACCCCCACATAGACCCACACAACTGCCCCTCTTAGGCACACACACACACACACACTTAGTGTAAATATTGTACTGTAAATATTGTGTTGTTTTTTATTGTAAATAGTGTGTACTTGTTGCCCTTGCACATTCCTGCTGAGCATTGCCACTTTCATTTCACTGCACACCCTGTGTGTGTATGTGACAAATAAAACATCTTGAATCTTGAATCCATACACACACACACACACACAGACACACACACACACACACACACACACACACACACATACACACACACACAGACACACACACACACACAGACACAGACACACACACAGACACACACAGACACACACACATACACACACAGACACACACACACAGACAGACACACACACAGACACACACACACACACGTTGACCTTTCACCCCTCCTCCAGCTGCACCATCCTCCTCCTGAGAGGCCAGGTGGTCCGAGGAGAGGAGGCATAGATCGCTCTGAGGATGTGTGTGTATATGTGTTATAATACATATGTATTATAATAATAATAATAATCATCATTTATTTTATATAGCGCTTCTCTAGACACTCAGTCGCTTATAATATATATTATATATATTATATATATATATATATTATATCTATATATATAATATATATGATTTAATATATATATATGATATAATATAATATAATCCGTATGATAATATGTCCATCAGTCCATATTAACAACAGGAAGTGGCGCTACCTGTGACCTGGGGGATGTAGGGGATGGAGAGGCGCTCCACGCTGTAGCCCGGCCCACACAGACACTCGGCCATGTCGGCCGTCTGGAAGTAGAGCAGCCGGTCCTCCTGGTCCAGGGAGTCTGGGAGTCTGGGGGGGGGGGGGGGGGTCAACTAGACTCAGAGTAGTCCAGTGTCAGAGATATTAACTACAGGGAGCAGCGCTACGTACGGACACTTATCTCTGAAGATGTTCTCCGGGAGGAGGAACGCCGCGTCCATGCTCCTCAGCTCCAGCACCTGGAGAGGAGGAGACAGGAAGTGACCGCAGGCTCCTCCCACACAGGAAGTGACCGCAGGCTCCTCCCACACAGGATGTGACCACAGGCTCCTCCCACACAGGAAGTGACTGCAGGCTCCTCCCACACAGGAAGTGACCGCAGGATTCTTCCAGACAGGAAGTGACTGCAGGCTCCTCCCAGACAGGAAGTGACCACAGGATTCTTCCAGACAGGAAGTGACTGCAGGCTCCTCCCACACAGGAAGTGACCTCACCTTGCTGACCAGCTGGCAGAACGGAGGGTTGGCGATCATCTGGCTCAGGAAGTTGAGGTACGCCGCCACCAACGCCATGATGCCACAGCGGGTGAGCATCGGCATGTTCTCCTCGTTGGCCAGAACCATGTCCTGCACAGAGGTCACAGGAGGTCACAGAGGTCACAGGAGGTCAGAGGAGGTCACAGAGGTCACAGGAGGTCACAGGAGGTTACAGAATGCAGCTTTAACACATGAAGCATAGACTTCTATACAACCAGAGAAGTCGCCCCCTGGTGGTCAGGAGCGTTACCTGCAGGGCGATGGCGAGCCGGATGAGGTCGATGACCACCTCCTCGTTGGCCAGCTCGATGGTGAGGATGGCCATGGTGGTGAAGAGCAGCTCAAAGTTCTTGTGGCCGTTGTCCTCCTCCTTGCAGCCCAGGTACACGTGTCGGTAGAGCTGCTGGCCGTGCTGCAGGAGAGACCTTCATGAGCACTCCGGAGAGACGCCGGGGCGCCACCGGCTCCACCGGCGCCACCAGCTACACCGGCTCCACCGGCTCCACCATCGCCACCGGCTCCACCGGCGCCACCGGCTCCACCGGCTCCACCGACTCCACCGGCTCCACCGGCGCCACACCACACGCCGTGGAGCTGGTGGGGTTTGGACTTGAGAACACCTTCAAGAGGGGAGAGCTCTGCTGCTGCGAGCCCTGACCCCCTCATCAGCTGGAGGCCCGAGACGTGGCCCCTCGGGGCCCCGCGGCGAGGCCCTCCACACAGCTGGTGCTCAGAGGCGCACTAACTATCTCCATCATGACCGCTCTGCCTGAAGAGCATCTAACTGCTGGGCTCCAGGGGGGGGGGCCGCGGACGGCTTCCCGCCGCCGGCGGTGCGTTCAGGTGCTCAGGTGTTTGGCGTAAAGGTCGCGGCTCAGGTGAGATCCACAGGTTCAAACGACTCTCACGGGGTTCTTCCTTCTGAAGGTCTCGTGCTGAGGAGAACCGGCTGGTGCCACGAGCAGCTCGGCGGCTGGTTTGTTTGTTTGTTTGTTTATCTGTCAGGATTACAGAACAACAAAGCGAGCTCTGTGGAAACAGTGCTCAGAAGTCAGACGTTCTACCTTCTTCATGAACGCCACGTCTTGCTTGGAGATCTTTTCTCTTTTGATCTTCAACGCTGAGACGTTTGGGATAATCCTGAAACAGAAGCAGAGAACCTCAAGCATGTGTACTTCAGTAAATGTACTCAATACATGTAAGTACTGTGCAGGAGTACACAGTCAACATCGGGGTACATGGGGGTACATGGAGGTACATCGGGGTGCATCAGGGTACATGGGGGTACATGGGGGTACATCGAGGTACATGGAGGTACATGGGGGTACATGGAGGTACATGGAGGTACATCGGGGTACATGGGGGTACATGGGGGTACATGGAGGTACATGGGGGTACATCGGGGTACATGGGGGTACATGGAGGTACATCGGGGTGCATCAGGGTACATGGGGGTACATGGGGGTGCATGGAGGTACATGGGGGTGCATGGAGGTACATGGGGGTGCATCGGGGTACATGGGGGTACATCGGGGTGCATCAGGGTACATGGAGGTACATGGGGGTGCATGGAGGTACATCGGGGTACATGGGGGTACATCAGGGTACATGGAGGTACATGGGGGTACATGGAGGTACATCGGGGTACATGGAGGTACATCGGGGTACATGGGGGTACATCGGGGTACATGGGGGTACATGGGGGTACATCGGGGTACATGGAGGTACATCGGGGTACATGGGGGTACATCGGGGTACATCGGGGTGCCTCGGGGTACATGGAGGTACATCGGGGTACATCGGGGTACATGGGGGTACATCAGGGTGCATGGGGGTACATAGGGGTACATCGGGGTACATGGTACATGGGGTACATCGGGGTACATCAGGGTACATGGAGGTACATCAGGGTGCATGGGGTACATGGGTACATGGGGTGCATCGAGGTACATGGAGGTACATCGAGGTACATGGGGGTACATCAGGGTACATGGAGGTACAGGGTACATGGGGGTACATGGAGGTACATGGGGGTACATCGGGGTACATGGGGGTACATCGGGGTACATCGGGGTGCATGGGGGTACATGGGGGTACATCGGGGTACATGGGGGTACATCGGGGTACATGGGGGTACATGGGGGTACATGGGGGTACATCGGGTACATCGAGGTACATCGGGGTACATGGGGTACATCGAGGTACATCGGGGTACATCGGGGTACATGGGGGTACATGGGGGTACATCGGGGTACATGGGGGTACATGGGGGTACATCGGGGTACATGGGGGTACATGGGGTGCCGGCTCGTGTGTCCTTTGTACCTGATGCCGCGCAGCTTGGCGCGGTTGTCGTGGCGATCGATGATGTTGTGCAGGATCTCAGACACCAGCTGCCTCAGCTCGCTGTCCTCCATCAGCGAGAGGGAGAAGAGCGGCTCCAGGAAGGGAGCCGGCAGCGCGGCCGCCATGGACTTGGACTTGAAGCCAGAGGTCACCTGGGGGTCAGAGCGTGATGCAATCAATCCACAGCAACCGCTCTGGAAGGTTCACAAGCAGCTGACATGTTGACCTCTCCAACGACCCCGTGCACATGAGTTATGATCAACAACAACAACACAACGCAACAACGTCTCTCCCGACGCCGGAGTTCTCAAGAAGCCTCAAGTAACTTTACCATTCTGCCTTCATCCACTGAAATGAAAGCTGTCTGCAGGATTCACACACACACACACACACACACACACACACACACACACACACACACACACACACACACACACACACACACACACACACACACACACACACACACACACACACACACACACACACAGTGTCATAAATATGTTGACCTTTCACCCCTCCTCCAGCTGCACCATCCTCCTCCTGAGAGGCCAGGTGGTCCGAGGAGAGGAGGCATAGATCGCTCTGAGGATGTGTGTGTGTATGTGTGTGTGTGTGTGTGTGTGTGTGTGTGTGTGCCACCTGGGCCTCCTTGAGTCGGAGAGATGAAGGAAGCGTTGAAGACACTCGACTGGTAAACGCTCTCATACATCGTTTAACGTCTTTATGACACAAAAAACTACATCGAACATAGAGATATGAATATAAGTATAAATATAATTATAAACATAAGTATAAATGAGCTCTTTGATCATCTGACTCACCATGATGAGGGAGCTGAGCAGCATGGTCTGGATCCTCTTGGTGCCATGATGCCTGAGAGAGAGGAAGAGGAGGTGAGGAAGAGGACGAGAGGAAGAGGACGAGAGGAAGAGGACGTGGTGAGGAAGAGGAGGTGAGGAAGAGGAGGTGAGGAAGAGGACGTGAGGAAGAGGACGAGAGGAAGAGGAGGTGAGGAAGAGAGGAAGTGGAGGAGGAGGTGAGGAAGAGGACGAGAGAAAGAAGAGGTGAGGAAGAGAGGAAGTGGAGGAGGAGGTGAGGAAGAGGACGAGAAGAAGAGGAGGAGGGCTAACGGCGTGACTCACCCGATCTTGCTGGTGTCCAACGTGTGGCACGGGGTCCCGTAGACGGGCACCCGGCCCATCACGAACATCATGACCTCGGCCCGCTGGTAGTCAGGGAGGTTCCCCCCAAAGAAGCCTGAGGGGGAGGAGCCACACAGCGCTGTGTTCAGCAGCAACAACAACAACAACAGAGACAGGAAGTCGAGGGACAGGAAGTCGCGGCGGTACCGATGGTCTGGATAATGGCGTTCTGGACGATCCTCTCCTCGCTCTCCTTGCCGCTGCTGCTGGAGTTCCTGCGGCCGTCCTCGCCCAGCTCCAGGTCCACGCTCATCCTCAGGTGTTTGAGCAGCGTGTTGAAGACCTCCAGCACCGTGGGCCCTGAGACCACATGGGGGGGGGGGGGACTGAACCACGTCCAGACACCCAGACGGGGGGGTTCGTCTCCTCATGTTCAGTCAGCGCCGACCGGCTCGAAGGAATGAGGCGAAGAATCTGATTTATTTATTAGATATGTTTAAATATTAACTCATATATATAAATATGTATAAATAAATATAAATGTATACATTTAAATACCAATTAATATATACAAATTTATAAATGTATTTAAAAATATTAATATATTTAAGTATAAATAAATATTATTAATAATTTATAAATATTTACAAATATTAATAAATGTATACTTTGTTTATAATATATTTAACATGAGGAATTTATATTATTGGTAATTTTATTTTTTTATTATTGTAATATATTTTGATTTGTAATTCTTTAAAGGAATTGAGAAGATGTATAACCAAATATTAATATTTACACGTAGCAGTTGCACAAATTGAAGTTCAGCGTCACAAACAAGTTATTTACACACACTTTAACATTTAAATACAATAGTTATTATTATTATCTTCTGAGCGGTTAAATTATCTTAAAATATGATATTTTAAATAAGATAAAGATGTAAACGAGACAGACATGGAAGCTGTGGCACGGGGTGGTTAAACGGAGGAGCGAGGCTAACAGTTTACCCCCGCTTCCAGTCTTTGTGCTAAGCTAGGCTAAACACATCAGAGGGACTGCACGGTCTAAAGGGTCTTTAGTCTACTGAGGGAACCGGGTCTGGATCCAGAACCACAGAACCAGACACCCAGGACAGGACTGTGCAGACTGGCCCAACATTCACTGGAAGGCATACCGCACCGAGCCACAGGTTGGGAGGAGGCGTGGCTTCACGCTCCAGGGTGTACATGTCACTTCTTTTGGACTCCTGAATCATTCCTGTTGTTGTTGTTGTTGTTTTTCCCAGGGCAGAGGCAGTAAAACACAGGTTGGAGGAATTAAACGCCATAAAAAACCATGACCTCAAGCTAGAAAGTGGTTTCATTCTTTCTCAAATTTAAATAAAGTTTGTTTTAAGGTATCAACTCAGATCGTTGGTTTGAATTCTAAATATATAAATAATGAATTAATGGTTTATTTGTTCATGTAGTTCTGATCTCTGTGACCCCGTGATCTAAGCTGGGAGGGCTTCTTTAAGGGGGAAGCCTCCTTGGTTCCTTCCTTTGGGAGAAGCCTCCTTGGTTCCTTCCTTTGGGAGAAGCCTCATTGGTTCCTTCCTTTGGGGGAAGCCTCATTGGTTCCTTCCTTTGGGGAAAGCCTCCTTGGTGCCTTCCTTTGGGGAAAGCCTCCTTGGTGCCTTCCTTTGGGAGAAGCCTCATTGGTTCCTTCCTTTGGGAGAAGCCTCATTGGTTCCTTCCTTTGGGAGAAGCCTCATTGGTTCCTTCCTTTGGGAGAAGCCTCCTTGGTGCCTTCCTTTGGGGAAAGCCTCCTTGGTGCCTTCCTTTGGGGAAAGCCTTCTTGGTGCCTTCCTTTGGGGGAAGCCTCATTGGTTCCTTCCTTTGGGGGAAGCCTCATTGGTTCCTTCCTTTGGGGGAAGCCTCCTTGGTTCCTTCCTTTGGGGAAAGCCTTCTTGGTGCCTTCCTTTGGGGGAAGCCTCATTGGTTCCTTCCTTTGGGGAAAGCCTCCTTGGTGCCTTCCTTTGGGGGAAGCCTCCTTGGTGCCTTCCTTTGGGAGAAGCCTCCTTGGTTCCTTCCTTTGGGAGAAGCCTCATTGGTTCCTTCCTTTGGGAGAAGCCTCATTGGTTCCTTCCTTTGGGGAAAGCCTCCTTGGTGCCTTCCTTTGGGGAAAGCCTCCTTGGTGCCTTCCTTTGGGGGAAGCCTCATTGGTTCCTTCCTTTGGGGGAAGCCTCATTGGTTCCTTCCTTTGGGGGAAGCCTCATTGGTTCCTTCCTTTGGGGGAAGCCTCCTTGGTTCCTTCCTTTGGGGAAAGCCTTCTTGGTGCCTTCCTTTGGGGGAAGCCTCCTTGGTTCCTTCCTTTGGGGGAAGCCTCATTGGTTCCTTCCTTTGGGGGAAGCCTCATTGGTTCCTTCCTTTGGGGGAAGCCTCCTTGGTTCCTTCCTTTGGGGAAAGCCTTCTTGGTGCCTTCCTTTGGGGGAAGCCTCATTGGTTCCTTCCTTTGGGGGAAGCCTCATTGGTTCCTTCCTTTGGGGGAAGCCTCCTTGGTTCCTTACTTTGGGGAAAGCCTCCTTGGTTCCTTCCTTTGGGGGAAGCCTCCTTGGTTCCTTCCTTTGGGAGAAGCCTCATTGGTTCCTTCCTTTGGGGAAAGCCTCCTTGGTGCCTTCCTTTGGGAGAAGCCTCCTTGGTTCCTTCCTTTGGGGGAAGCCTCATTGGTTCCTTCCTTTGGGGGAAGCCTCCTTGGTGCCTTCCTTTGGGGGAAGCATCCTTGGTTCCTTCCTTTGGGGGAAGCCTCATTGGTTCCTTGCGTCAGATGTTAATGGGAGAAAGCCTCCTTGGTGCCTTCCTTTGAGGGAAGCCTCCTTGGTTCCTTCCTCTAGAGCCGATTATCTCGTTGGCAGCTTCTTTTAAACACTTCTGTCTTTACACTCCAACTGAGACACCCTTGTCGGTTAAAGAAGACGCCGGTCTCACAGATCTGTGACCTGTGTATTTCATTCATATATATCTTCAGAAAGAAGGTAAAGAAGGTAAAGAAAGTATTCGGCTCCGTTGGACCAGTTTGTAAGAACACAAATCGATTGTAAACGGATGGTATTCAGGTATCTTCCCACTGGTCCGATAGTGGGAGGCGGCCTGTGAACTCACCCACTGAGCCTTTGGCGGCGATGGCCACCGTCTCCAGAAGGACCTGGACGATGCCGGCTCGGACCCGCGGCGTGTTCTTGTTGTTGGTGTCCAGGTGGTTCAGGACCTGCTGGATGACGTGGTGGGAGTGCTGAACCTGGAGGATTTAAGGACCATGTTAAAAAAAACACTTTAGTCAATCCAGATATTGAAATTGAGACTAAACTAATGACCTCAACTCACTTTAGTTAGTCTTAAAATGTTGGACAGCAGGAAAATGTTCTAAAATGACGAAATTTGACAAACTTTTGCAATCATGGGGGATTACTTTGATAAAAACACAAACTAACCAAATCACCAAATCTAACCAGATGTTTTGCTGCTGCAACCAGCAAACAGGAAGTGACCATATTTGAGGAGGAGAGCCGTAGACCTGTCAACCACAAGGTCCTGATATCTGCAATGTAAGCATCAAAGGCTTTTCAGGGATGTCGACCAGTATTTTGGGGGCTAAAATAACTTCCTGTGGCAGAAATCGTATCGACCTGAAATGAATCTAAACAACAGAGTCGATGTGAGACGGCCGGTGATCAGCTGTGTCCTCCATCCGCCCGCGGTGCCTTCAGGGACGCCTGAGGCTGGACGACGGCTCGTCAAGATGATCGACAGGTTCCGGAGCCAGACCCAAGAGATGGGAGGGCGGGGCTAGTAGTTCACCTCGTGCTCCAATGTTAAAGGAGTACCAAGCAGACGTTTCATGAGGCACCTGGATGGAGTACATGATGATCCGGAAGCAGGAGACGGCGAACTCGTTGGGGTCCCACAGCTGGTGGTTGTCCAGGTGGCTGAACACAGGAGAACAAGAAGCACCATCAGTAGCCTCCCCTCAGAGCAGGGCAGGGACGCCTTGTGGACAGAGGAGACCAGCGAGGACAGGAGGTTCACAAGCTATGCGTCTTTACATATTAGGCCACACCCCTTAGACGTTCATTGGTCCATATCTTCTGAACCCAATGAGATATCAACACTCTTTTGACAAGACTGGATGACATCGAACCAACAATGAACCCCAACAAGTTGTGTATGAATCGGACCAAGAGATTAGGAGGAAATGGGGAAAAATCATAAGGAGCCGAGAGAAGGAGTCATAAGGGGCTGAGAGAAGGAGACAGAAGGAGCTGAGTGAAGGAGACAGAAGGGGCTGAGTGAAGGAGACAGAAGGAGCTGAGTGAAGGAGACATAAGGGGCCGAGAGAAGGAGACAGAAGGAGCTGAGTGAAGGAGACAGAAGGAGCTGAGAGAAGGAGACAGAAGGAGCTGAGAGAAGGAGACAGAAGGGGCTGAGTGAAGGAGACAGAAGGAGCTGAGTGAAGGAGACATAAGGGGCCGAGAGAAGGAGACAGAAGGAGCTGAGTGAAGGAGACAGAAGGAGCTGAGTGAAGGAGACATAAGGAGCTGAGAGAAGGGGACAGAAGGAGCTGAGAGAAGGAGACAGAAGGAGCTGAGAGAAGGAGACAGAAGGAGCTGAGTGAAGGAGACAGAAGGAGCTGAGTGAAGGAGACAGAAGGAGCTGAGTGAAGTAGACAGAAGGTGCTGAGTGAAGGAGACAGAAGGAGCTGAGTGAAGGAGACATAAGGAGCTGAGTGAAGGAGACATAAGGAGCTGAGTGAAGGAGACAGAAGGAGCTGAGTGAAGGAGACAGAAGGAGCTGAGAGAAGGAGACAGAAGGAGCTGAGAGAAGGAGACAGAAGGAGCTGAGTGAAGGAGACATAAGGGGCCGAGAGAAGGAGACAGAAGGAGCTGAGAGAAGGAGACAGAAGGAGCTGAGTGAAGGAGACATAAGGAGCTGAGAGAAGGAGCCAGAAGAAGCTGAGAGAAGGAGACATAAGGAGCTGAGTGAAGGAGACAGAAGGAGCTGAGTGAAGGAGACATAAGGAGCTGAGAGAAGGAGACAGAAGGAGCTGAGTGAAGGAGACAGAAGGAGCTGAGTGAAGGAGACAGAAGGAGCTGAGAGAAGGAGACAGAAGGAGCTGAGAGAAGGAGACAGAAGGAGCTGAGTGAAGGAGACAGAAGGAGCCGAGTGAAGGAGACAGAAGGGGCCGAGTGAAGGAGACATAAGGGGCCGAGAGAAGGAGACAGAAGGAGCCGAGAGAAGGGGACAGAAGGAGCTGAGAGAAGGAGACAGAAGGAGCTGAGAGAAGGAGACAGAAGGAGCTGAGTGAAGGAGACAGAAGGAGCTGAGTGAAGGAGACAGAAGGAGCTGAGAGAAGGAGACAGAAGGAGCTGAGAGAAGGGGACAGAAGGAGCTGAGAGAAGGAGACAGAAGGAGCTGAGAGAAGGAGACAGAAGGAGCTGAGAGAAGGAGACAGAAGGAGCTGAGTGAAGGAGACATAAGGAGCTGAGTGAAGGAGACAGAAGGAGCTGAGAGAAGGAGACAGAAGGAGCTGAGAGAAGGAGACAGAAGGAGCTGAGAGAAGGAGCCAGAAGGAGCTGAGAGAAGGAGCCAGAAGGAGCTGAGAGAAGGAGCCAGAAGGAGCTGAGAGAAGGAGACAGAAGGAGCTGAGTGAAGGAGACAGAAGGAGCTGAGTGAAGGAGACAGAAGGAGCTGAGTGAAGGAGACAGAAGGAGCTGAGTGAAGGAGACAGAAGGAGCTGAGTGAAGGAGACATAAGGAGCTGAGAGAAGGAGACAGAAGGAGCTGAGTGAAGGAGACAGAAGGAGCTGAGAGAAGGAGACATAAGGAGCTGAGCGAAGGAGACAGAAGGAGCTGAGCGAAGGAGACAGAAGGAGCTGAGTGAAGGAGACAGAAGGAGCTGAGAGAAGGAGACATAAGGAGCTGAGAGGAGACAGAAGGAGCTGAGTGAAGGAGACAGAAGGAGCTGAGTGAAGGAGACAGAAGGAGCTGAGAGAAGGAGACAGAAGGAGCTGAGAGAAGGAGACAGAAGGAGCTGAGTGAGGAAGGAGACAGAAGGAGCTGAGTGAAGGAGACAGAAGGAGCTGAGAGAAGGAGACAGAAGGAGCTGAGAGAGGAGACAAGGAGCTGAGAAGGAGACAGAAGGAGCTGAGTGAAGGAGACATAAGGAGCTGAGAGAAGGAGACAGAAGGAGCTGAGTGAAGGAGACAGAAGGAGCTGAGAGAAGGAGACATAAGGAGCTGAGTGAAGGAGACAGAAGGAGCTGAGAGAAGGAGACAGAAGGAGCTGAGAGAAGGAGCCAGAAGGAGCTGAGAGAAGGAGACAGAAGGAGCTGAGTGAAGGAGACATAAGGAGCTGAGTGAAGGAGACAGAAGGAGCTGAGAGAAGGAGACAGAAGGAGCTGAGAGAAGGAGACAGAAGGAGCTGAGTGAAGGAGACATAAGGAGCTGAGAGAAGGAGACAGAAGGAGCTGAGTGAAGGAGACAGAAGGAGCTGAGAGAAGGAGACAGAAGGAGCTGAGAGAAGGAGACAGAAGGAGCTGAGTGAAGGAGACAGAAGGAGCTGAGAGAAGGAGACATAAGGAGCTGAGAGAAGGAGACATAAGGAGCTGAGAGAAGGAGACATAAGGAGCTGAGAGAAGGAGCCAGAAGGAGCTGAGAGAAGGAGCCAGAAGGAGCTGAGAGAAGGAGACAGAAGGAGCTGAGTGAAGGAGACAGAAGGAGCTGAGTGAAGGAGACAGAAGGAGCTGAGTGAAGGAGACAGAAGGAGCTGAGTGAAGGAGACATAAGGAGCTGAGAGAAGGAGACAGAAGGAGCTGAGTGAAGGAGACAGAAGGAGCTGAGAGAAGGAGACATAAGGAGCTGAGCGAAGGAGACAGAAGGAGCTGAGCGAAGGAGACAGAAGGAGCTGAGAGAAGGAGACATAAGGAGCTGAGAGGAGACAGAAGGAGCTGAGTGAAGGAGACAGAAGGAGCTGAGTGAAGGAGACAGAAGGAGCTGAGAGAAGGAGACAGAAGGAGCTGAGAGAAGGAGACAGAAGGAGCTGAGTGAAGGAGACAGAAGGAGCTGAGAGAAGGAGACATAAGGAGCTGAGTGAAGGAGACAGAAGGAGCTGAGTGAAGGAGACAGAAGGAGCTGAGTGAAGGAGACATAAGGAGCTGAGAGAAGGAGACAGAAGGAGCTGAGTGAAGGAGACAGAAGGAGCTGAGAGAAGGAGACATAAGGAGTTGAGCGAAGGAGACAGAAGGAGCTGAGCGAAGGAGACAGAAGGAGCTGAGAGGAGACAGAAGGAGCTGAGTGAAGGAGACAGAAGGAGCTGAGTGAAGGAGACAGAAGGAGCTGAGAGAAGGAGACAGAAGGAGCTGAGTGAAGGAGACAGAAGGAGCTGAGAGAAGGAGACAGAAGGAGCTGAGAGAAGGAGACAGAAGGAGCTGAGTGAAGGAGACAGAAGGAGCTGAGAGAAGGAGACATAAGGAGCTGAGAGAAGGAGACAGAAGGAGCTGAGTGAAGGAGACAGAAGGAGCTGAGAGAAGGAGACAGAAGGAGCTGAGAGAAGGAGACAGAAGGAGCTGAGTGAAGGAGACATAAGGAGCTGAGAGAAGGAGCCAGAAGGAGCTGAGAGAAGGAGCCAGAAGGAGCTGAGAGGAGGAGACAGAAGGAGCTGAGTGAAGGAGACAGAAGGAGCTGAGTGAAGGAGACAGAAGGAGCTGAGTGAAGGAGACATAAGGAGCTGAGAGAAGGAGACAGAAGGAGCTGAGTGAAGGAGACAGAAGGAGCTGAGAGAAGGAGACAGAAGGAGCTGAGTGAAGGAGACAGAAGGAGCTGAGTGAAGGAGACAGAAGGAGCTGAGAGAAGGAGACATAAGGAGCTGAGAGGAGACAGAAGGAGCTGAGTGAAGGAGACAGAAGGAGCTGAGAGAAGGAGACAGAAGGAGCTGAGAGAGACAGAAGGAGCTGAGAGAAGGAGACAGAAGGAGCTGAGTGAAGGAGACATAAGGAGCTGAGAGAAGGAGACAGAAGGAGCTGAGTGAAGGAGACATAAGGAGCTGAGAGAAGGAGACAGAAGGAGCTGAGAGAAGGAGACATAAGGAGCTGAGAGAAGGAGACAGAAGGAGCTGAGTGAAGGAGACAGAAGGAGCTGAGAGAAGGAGACATAAGGAGCTGAGCGAAGGAGACAGAAGGAGCTGAGCGAAGGAGACAGAAGGAGCTGAGTGAAGGAGACAGAAGGAGCTGAGAGAAGGAGACATAAGGAGCTGAGAGAAGGAGACATAAGGAGCTGAGTGAAGGAGACAGAAGGAGCTGAGTGAAGGAGACAGAAGGAGCTGAGAGAAGGAGACAGAAGGAGCTGAGTGAAGGAGACAGAAGGAGCTGAGAGAAGGAGACAGAAGGAGCTGAGAGAAGGAGACAGAAGGAGCTGAGAGAAGGAGACAGAAGGAGCTGAGAGAAGGAGACATAAGGAGCTGAGTGAAGGAGACAGAAGGAGCTGAGAGAAGGAGACAGAAGGAGCTGAGAGAAGGAGACAGAAGGAGCTGAGAGAAGGAGACAGAAGGAGCTGAGAGAAGGAGACAGAAGGAGCTGAGAGAAGGAGACAGAAGGAGCTGAGAGAAGGAGACAGAAGGAGCTGAGAGAGGAGACAGAAGGAGCTGAGAGAAGGAGACAGAAGGAGCTGAGAGAAGGAGACAGAAGGAGCTGAGAGAACTCACACCATGATGAGAGCCATGTGGACTCAACCTGTACTCACACCATGATGAGAGCCATGTGGACTCAACCTGTACTCACACCATGATGAGAGCCATGTGGACTCAACCTGTACTCACACCATGATGAGAGCCATGTGGACTCAACCTGTACTCACACCATGATGACTGCCATGTGGACTCAACGTGTACTCACACCATGATGAGAGCCATGTGGACTCAACCTGTACTCACACCATGATGAGAGCCATGTGGACTCAACGTGTACTCACACCATGATGAGAGCCATGTGGACTCAACCTGTAATCACACCATGATGAGAGCCATGTGGACTCAATGTGTACTCACACCATGATGAGAGCCATGTGGACTCAACGTGTACTCACACCATGATGAGAGCCATGTGGACTCAACCTGTACTCACACCATGATGAGAGCCATGTGGACTCAACCTGTACTCACACCATGATGAGAGCCATGTGGACTCAATGTGTACTCACACCATGATGAGAGCCATGTGGACTCAACCTGTACTCACACCATGATGAGAGCCATGTGGACTCAACCTGTACTCACACCATGATGAGAGCCATGTGGACTCAACGTGTACTCACACCAGCACCGGCCTCACGGCGTTGTCCATGTTGCCGTAGGCCGCCCGGCCCAGCAGCTCCCTGAAGCAGCTCTCCGCCAGCGCCGCCGGGTTCTCCTCGCCGTCCGGACCCGCCGGCGACGGCGTGCTGGGATGCCCCGCCCTGCCAGGCAGACAGGGGAGGAAGAGTAAACAACAACAACAACAACACAGTAGTGGGAGACTCATGCAGGACGAAATGAAATTTTTTTTTTACAAATAATTTAATTAAATAATAAAATAAAGTAATACAATAATAAAATAATTAAGTAATTAAATAAAACAATAAAATAATAAAATAGTTCATATCGGTAATAAAAGCAGCAAAGCCGCTGTTACACATCAGAATATGTTTAATAAAGGAGAGAGAGAGAGAGAGAGAGAGAATAAATCAATCAGAGCAGCTGAAAAACAAAAAGGGGGAGAAATCAAATGAAAGAGTATCGACCAACTTGTGTGTGTGTGTGTGTGTCTCTGTGTGTGTCTCTGTGTGTGTGTGTGTGTGTCTCTGTGTGTGCGTGTGTCTCTGTGTGTGTGTGTGTCTGTGTGTGTCTGTGTGTGTGTGTGTGTCTCTGTGTGTGTGTGTGTGTCTCTGTGTGTGTGTGTCTCTGTGTGTGTCTCTGTGTGTGTGTGTCTGTGTGTGTGTGTGTGTGTGTGTGTGTGTGTGTGTGTGTGTGTACCGGTCCTCCTCCTGCATGTTGAACAACATGGAGGGGATCAGCTTGTCCATGTGTTGAGGCTCCCAGATGATGGCCTGCAGCTCGTCGTTCACCGTCTTCCTCACGACGCCCTGCAGGCCTTTGATCCCGGCCACGCGGATCCTGAAGGACCCGGAGAACCGGAGAACCGTTAGAACCGGAGAGGTTCTGGAAACATATACATCTACATGTGTGCATTATAAATGAAAAAGGGACTTGAATCATTTGGACGAGCCGACTTTACACACGGTCCTGGTCCCCTCACCTGGTTCTGGTCTCGGGGTCCTGGTGGGTGGAGTGGCACATGACGCTGAACTGGGACACGAAGAAGTCGTAGCGCCTGTGGTAAGAAGGCGTGGCCTCCTCGATGTTGGCGAACTTCACAAACTAGAGGAGGAAGAGGAGGAGGAGAGAATAATGATATATTATGAGATAGTAAGTGATAATTAAGTGATAGAAACTTGAAATTATGTCATGAGAGTAAGAGTTTAGGGGTTCTATTTCATCCTTCCTGACCGCCAGAGGCGGTGCTTAGCACTGGATATCTTCCGTCTTGCGCATAGCAGGTCGAGTATTAATAACGACAAAGTCACCCGTGACCTCGGATGACCCGCCCACCGGGTATAAGTTCCGGTGTCATCCCGAGATCAGTTCTTTTTCATCTTCTCGCAAACGCAGGCATCAGCTAAGGCTGAAGTTTAACTGCAGCTCGTCGCGGGGAGCCTTGTGACCAAATGGTCGGAGTTGCGATCCGTCGCCCTCCAGAGGCTGCGACGAGCTCTCCTCCTCGGGGGAGGACGTTGCGTTTCTCTACGGCGGTCCGTCGAGGCGGACCGGAGAACGCACGAGTCTTTTTCGGTCTTCACCAGAGCGCCTTCACCGCGAAGCTTCAATCGGGTGAGATCGAATACAATTGTTGTCTATGACGGCATATCCCACAGGAGCAGAGCTCTCGTCCTGCTAACTGTGTGCTAACGGGAGCGCGTCCGCTCGGTGCTGCTACACCGGCGTGACCGGCTCTCTGTAGCGATTGAGATAGCGTGTGTGTTGACTTTGGTAGCATTGCCGCCGTGCATAGCTAGCAGAGTGTGTCCACTCAGGCTAACGGAGCCTACGCTAAATCCGACAGCTACCTCCTGTTCCACAGGACCTCGGCCCAAGTAGTGGAGCGCTCTCGCTCAGGCTACTGGTGGGCGATTACAGCGCTAACGAGAGCGCGTCCGCTCGTTGCGGCTGGATGCCACACTGCTACACCGCGACCGGCTTCCAGTGAGCAGAGCGTCCCGCTCAGGCTCACCGGGGGGACGCTAAGGAGGCTCTAAGTCGATACTGATGCATACTGCACATGTACCTCCATGACATCGCTGCTGTTGCAGCTAGCAGAGCGTCTCCACTCAGGCTAACTGATGCCACGCTAACGCTGACAGACCAGAGGAGTGAAGTGTGTCCTCACTCTCTCACTAGACATGCTGGGTTCTGACCCGTGTTCACGGGATCAGCGTCTACAGTAGCGCAGAGCTCTCGCTCAGGCTTACTGGGAGGCACCAGTAAGTACAGTTGCCAGACTAGTGGAGAGGGTCCTCGAAGAGACCTGCCCTCTCACTACGACTGTTTTCCACAGGACCTGCTCCCCGGAGCACAGGCTTTCGCCCAGGCTACTCGTGGGATGCTTGTAATTACAGCTACTGGACTAGTCGAGCGTGTCCTCACTTCCTCTCTTTAAGAGAGGCTGTTCTCTAGACCGCTTTCTAAACTGTCTCCACGGAACCCGTTTCCACAGTAACAGAGTGCTCTCGCTGAAGTTTACTGATAGGACACCAGTAATCACAGCTACTGTATTGAAGAGGTGTCCTCGCTCTAGACGGACTGTCTCTGTCCTGCTCCACAGGACCTGGGCCACAGTAGCGGAGTGCTACTGCTGCGACCCCCAGCAGCTACAGCTACTGTACGAGTGAGGGCAGCGCACGCCTCCCTCACTAGACGGGCTGTCTCTGTCCTGCTCCACAGGACCTGCGCTGCAGTAGCGGAGTGCGCTCGCTCTAGCTCCTGCTAGGACCCCAACAGACAGGTCAGGTCAGCTCCAGGCCAGCCGACCAGTTGCAAGCGCCGGCTAGGAGCCGCAGGGGCTCCCCTAGCAGTGCAATCGGGCATGCTAGCTTATAGAGTAGGTCTGCTGACCGCAGAACTAGCTCAGATAAGTCGCCACCCTAGTGCAGGGAGGACTGAAGCATCAGATCCACCCACGGCTGATCCATTCCCAAGGGAGGACAGCCCAGTGGCAGTGTCCACCAATCTCCTTACTGGAGGACGGGGACGAGCGGCCCACCCACGCTTCTGGGCCTGGTTCCCATTCCTCAGGCCATAGCCCCTTGTAGGGGGCAGTCGACGGCCCCATCGGGTTCGTCATTCGCAGGGCACAGGAACTGCTGGATATACAGCAGCCGGAACCCCACGCACGCTAGTGCATTCTTCAGGGGCATTCCCGGCCCTGCCACCTTTTCAGTCTCCCCTCCAGAGACTGAGGGGTTACCATCTTACGATAGATCACCGAACCCCGGCGTCCATGCAGGACATGGCCAAATGTGGCCTTCGTCCCATGCCATCCATTGAGCTGACTATCGCATCCATCGGTTTTTCCCCAAGGGGACTCCGAGGCCGGATGACCGGTGCCCTCGAGCCCAGTCGGTTCTCAGGTGACCCCCTCATATGTCATACTTGACTACAGCCTCAGTGATGCTTCGCTGCAGGCATGTGCACTTACGTCAAGAGAACCTGGGCGCCTAATGCTCTCCAGGGTTCAGACCAGCTGTTTGGCCGGCGCAGGCACCCTTGTTGGAGGCATGTAGGAACAACCTCCCTACTGTCCCAGTGAAATCAGGGGACCTGCTCTACAGGCGCAGCAGCGCACGGTGCAAGCCGGTTAGACCAGGCAGCAGTTATCTGGTCTTCGCAGGACCGTGTCCACACCCCGCAGACTCGGGGGCGCCACGTCTTGACTTTCTCAGGCTGAGCCCAGCAGACATCCTTCGTGTGGTCTCCAGAGGAGATCGGCTCATGTCTGTCGACTTAAGGGAGGCCTTTTGTCAGGCTCCTAGAATGCTTCACAGACGGTTGCTCTGTTATGCTTTCCAAAGCCGTTATTCCCAGGCTTCTTCCATGTGGACTTCCCCAGGAGTTTCTACAAAAGGGCATTACTGCCACCCTGCAATCACCAGGGCGTGAGGAAACTGCCATCCTGGATGATCTGGCTGATATGTGCGCCATACCCATTTAGGGCCACACAGTGCATTACTTGCACTCTCTCACGCCGCCCGGTTGGGCCTTCGTGAACAAACAACTGTCTGAGCCATTCTCAGAGCATAACCTTCATTGGTGTAGCTCTAGATGAAGCCACTAAGCGGGCCTGGCCGTCACTCAGACAGGTGGACAGCATCCTCTGCAGCCTTCCCCTCTCTGAGGGGGCAGATGGCTGTCTTTTATCCTCTTCTTGCCTATCGGGTAAATTGACAGCAGCATCAGCTGTCTTACACTCTTTCTCACGCTGCCCGGTTGGGCCTTCGTGAACATAAGGAGTTTTCTGAGCTATTCTCGGAGCATAACCTTCATTGGTATAGCTCTAGATGCAGCCACTAAGTGGGCCTGCCCGTCACTCAAGCAGGTAGGTACTCTCTGAGGGGGCAGGCAGTGGTCTTTTATCCCCTTTTTCCTTGCCTATCGGGCAAATGCTTGGGCTGCTTAGCGGCGCCCTTCGCATGGAGGGCCTAACAGCCTTCGCCCGGGGCCACAGGCACAAGATGGGGGTCACAGTGGTGCCCTCGGCTCTATCCCCGTAGAGGGTGAGAGCATACCCGTCAGAGGGTATCCCCAGGGAAGGGGTCCGCCCCACCGGGAGGTCGCCACAGCAGACTTCCGCCTCTCAAGGTGGGGCGCAGTCTGGCGGTACAGGACTTCCAGAGGACAGTCTATTCGCGACACTTGGGTCTGGAGCCACAGGCCATGCACCTAGCGCTCAAACAGTTCCTGCCATACTTTGGAGGGAATATGTACTTGTTGGGCGAGACATCGCCTCAACCACGTGTTGGCTTGAACCTCCAGGGGTCTCTAGGGATGCAGAGCTGCTACGGAGCTCCCGTGCCCTTCTGACTTTTCTTACTCCGGTAACCCTTCACCTGACCAATTGTCGGGCGAGGTATCGACCAGGAGAACAGAACCAGGGCGTTCCCCACATTTCCGCTGATCTTGCCAACTACTCTGGGTCTTCAACAGGGCCACCGAATTTTGCTGGTGGCCCACTTGCGTCCAGCCAGGACTTGGTTCCCCTGGCCGCACAGACTTCGCTGTGAGACGCCACGGCGCCTCGCTGACATGCGGGACCCCTAGCACAGCTAGATGGTGGGACCTGCCATCCCGATCCCGGCCGTGCCCAACAAAGGGCTTGGCCGCAGGGGAGAGCAGAAGCAGCTGAACAGAATCAGTCCAAAGGACTATTCTAAATGCCAGAGTGCCATCCGTCTACAAGACATGTGCAGACCGAAGCCGCTTCCCGACCAGCGGACGGAGGGACCCAGTACGGTGCCTCGTGCCTACGGTACTCACGCCTCCATCATCCCTTCTAGCTAAGGGCATGTCTGCCTCTATCCTGAGGGCCTACATAGCTGCCATTTCAGGGCAGCATGCTAAAGCCGACAATGATGCGGAACAGCCACAAGCTGGTGTCCCTCTTCATAAGGAGGGCCTCAGTGACTATCCCCTGAGCCCCCCCCCCCGAGGGCTCCTCCAGGGGACTCGCCCGTGGGACTGGACACCCTATGCTCGCCTCCCTTCGAACCCTTGGCAGAGGCAGAGCTGTGGTTGCTGTCGGCAAGGACCTTTCATCCTTGCCATAACTGCGGCAGAGCAAGTAGGCAAACTACACGCCCTGTCGGTCAATGAGCCTTGTCTGAGGGGAACTCAGAGGGCTCGGGTGTCACCCTGCGGCCTAAAGCAGTGGCTTCCCCCAGGGGTGCTGGCACGCTCGGGTCTCAACCAGCCTGTCCAGCCTGACCACCATAACTAGTCAGTTAGGGTGGATCTAAGAAGGGCTATGCCACTGCAGAACAGTGCCTGTTCCACTAGATAGTGGGGGCCACTGCCTGTGCATAGGTGGTGAACGTCCATGCTCTGCCATCCAGAGCAGGGTGTTGTTCTACCAACAGCGTTCCCACATCACGGGCGACCCTGAGAGGTATGCCCGTAGGGAATATAGGTGCATATGTATGCAACAGCCTCAGGGGCATCGTTGCGCACATTCACCAGAGACTACAGAGTGAACGGGAACACGCTCCATGCATTGCAGGTGGTTCTCCGTCCAAATCCTCTGCTTGAGTCATATGAGGTAGTTTCCTTGGGATTCCTCGTGACTCTGTTGATATAAGTCATCCAGTGCTAAGCACCGCCTCTGGCGGTCAGGAAGGATGAAATAGAACGCAAGTTACGTATGTAACTATGGTTCTATGAATCCTGGATGACCGCCAGAGTTCTTAGTCACTCGGAATCTCGTGAGTTCGCGAGAAGATTCCGTAGAACTGATCTCGGGATGACACCGGAACTTATACCCGGTGGGCGGGTCATCCGAGGTCACGGGTGACTTTGTCGTTATTAATACTCGACCTGCTATGCGCAAGATGGAAGATATCCAGTGCTAAGCACCGCCTCTGGCGGTCATCCAGGATTCATAGAACCATAGTTACATACGTAACTTGCGTTTTATTTCACACATCAGTAGAAACCTCGTCCAGTTCAAGACCTCGTAACCCGCACCTGAACTGAAGATCTGCTCCCCCAAAGTGCCACAAACTACCACAAAGTACTACAAACCATCAGCAACCACCACAAATTACCACAAACGAACTAACACAAACTAGGTGAAAGCTGCCGACGACGTTCAGTCCTCAAAAGAAAGAATCGTCTCACGTCTTTTAATATTTATAGTCACATGATCCCACCGGTGGGGAGGACTCCTCCTCCTCCAAATACCACATATAAATAATTGAGACTCCTCAACGTTCAAAGCCACGACTTAGTTTCCTGATTGGATGAAGCGAGAACAACAACAACAATACGTTTTTTATTTTCTTTAATAATAATTCATTTATAAATATTAATTTTTTTCTATTTGTTTATTATTAATTAAAATGCATTTATTTATTTTGTAATAACAATCAATTTATAAGTATTTGTTTATATACATTTGTTTATTTATATTGATCTTGTATTTAATTAAAAAAATTATAAGTAATTAGTATTTGTATATATTTATCATGTATTTATTATTATTTTTAAATATAATAATTCATGATGATTTGTTCACTTATATATTTGTTTATGGATATACATCATGAATTTATTAATAATTGTTTTAGAATAATAAATGTATAAGTATTTATTTATATACATTTGTTTATTTATATTCATCATATATTTATTAATAATTAATGTATTAGTATTTGTTTATATATATTCAAGATTCAAGATTCAAGATTCAAGATGTTTTATTTGTCACATACACACACAGGGTGTGCAGTGAAATGAAAGTGGCAATGCTCAGCAGGAATGTGCAAGGGCAACAAGTACACACTATTTACAATAAAAAACAACACAATATTTACAGTAAGTGTGTGTGTGTGTGTGTGTGTGTGTGTGTGTGTGCCTAAGAGGGGCAGTTGTGTGGGTCTATGTGGGGGTCCTGGTGAGGTCGGAGTTCACAATCCTGATGGCCTGAGGAAAGAAACTCCGTCTCAGTCTCTCTGTTCTTGCAGCGTGACTACGGAGGCGCCTGCCTGACCGCAGCAGCTGAAACAGTCTGTTGTTGGGGTGGTGAGGATCCTTCATGATCCTGCCGGCTCTGGTTCTGCACCTCCTGGTGTACAAGTCCTGCAGGGTGGGGAGTGTAGTTCCAATAGTGCGCTCAGCCGAACGCACTACTCTCTGCAGAGCCTTCCTGTCCTGAGCGGAGCAGTTGCCAAACCAGGCTGTGATGCTTCCTGTCAGGACGCTCTCTACAGCTCCAGAGTAGAAGGACTGAAGGATCCTCTGGGAAACTTTAAATTTCCTCAGCTGCCTGAGGTGGTAGAGGCGCTGCCTTGCCTTTCTCACCAGAGTGTCTGTGTCATCTATTTATTCATATTTGTTTATAATTATAATTAATTAGTATTCATTTATATATATATTTCTATACATTTGTTTGTGTATATTCATCACGTATATATTAATTAATTGTTCTATTTAAATTAAATTTTTCATTAATTAATTACTATTTGTTTATATATATGTATCATGTATATATGCATATATTAATTGATTTCCTTTCTTATTGTCTTTATTTGCTGTGATGTCATCATCCGTAGTGTTTACGTAAGGTTCTCCTGGAGGTTCTCCGTCTCACCGAGTTGGTCCCCAGGACCTGCAGGTCCGGTTCCCCGGACTCCAGCAGCTTGGCCACCATGTGCAGGAAGCTCTCCACGAAGGGCTTGATGCTCTGAGAGTGGCAGGCCATCAGCAGCTGGTCCAGGGCCTCCATGGCGACCACCACGTTGCTGCACACACACACATACAGGTCAACGGGGTCAAAGGTCAGGCCCGGTCCGGACCACGGGTCCTGCGGGGCTCACCCGTAGCGGTGGCGCAGCACGTCTCGGCTCAGCCTCTCGGCGAGGTAGGCGCCGATCCGGTCCAGCTTCTCCGGAGCAGACACGGCGTAGAAGGTCAGCTTCTCCATGTCGGACTTACTGAGGCCGTCCTGAGGGGAGGGCAGAGGTCAGCGCGCGTACAGAGGTCACCACACACACAGAGGTCAGGGGGTCACCACACACATGTCATATGTAGTGATGTCATACGTGGTGATGTCATGCGTAGTGATGTCATGCATAGTGATGTCATACATGGTGATGTCATGCGTAGTGATGTCATGCATAGTGATGTCATACGTGGTGATGTCATGCGTAGTGATGTCATACGTGGTGATGTCATACGTAGTGATGTCATGCGTAGTGATGTCATGCATAGTGATGTCATACATGGTGATGTCATGCGTAGTGATGTCATACGTGGTGATGTCATGCGTAGTGATGTCATACGTAGTGATGTAATGCGAAGTGATGTCATACGTGGTGATGTCATACGTAGTGATATCATACGTAGTGATGTCATGCGTAGTGATGTCATATGTGGTGATGTCATACGTAGTGATATCATGCGTAGTGATGTCATGCATAGTGATGTCATGCGTAGTGATGTCATACGTGGTGATGTCATACGTAGTGATGTCATGCGTAGTGATGTCATACGTGGTGATGTCATATGTGGTGATGTCATACGTAGTGATGTCATGCGTAGTGATGTCATGCGTAGTGATGTCATGCGTGGTGATGTCATACGTGGTGATGTCATATGTGGTGATGTCATATGTGGTGATGTCATATGTGGTGATGTCATATGTGGTGATGTCATACGTAGTGATGTCATACGTAGTGATGTCATGCGTAGTGATGTCATGCGTAGTGATGTCATACGTGGTGATGTCATGCGTAGTGATGTCATGCGTGGTGATGTCATACGTAGTGATGTCATACGAAGTGATGTCATACGTGGTGATGTCATACGTGGTGATGTCATATGTAGTGATGTCATGCGTAGTGATGTCATATGTGGTGATGTCATACGTAGTGATGTCATGCGTAGTGATGTCATGCGTAGTGATGTCATACGTGGTGATGTCATACGTAGTGATGTCATGCGTAGTGATGTCATGCGTAGTGATGTCATACGTGGTGATGTCATACGTGGTGATGTCATACGTAGTGATGTCATGCGTAGTGATGTCATATGTGGTGATGTCATACGTAGTGATGTCATGCGTAGTGATGTCATGCGTAGTGATGTCATACGTGGTGATGTCATACGTAGTGATGTCATGCGTAGTGATGTCATGCGTAGTGATGTCATACGTGGTGATGTCATACGTGGTGATGTCATATGTAGTGATGTCATACGTGGTGATGTCATGCGTAGTGATGTCATGCGTAGTGATGTCATACGTGGTGATGTCATACGTGGTGATGTCATATGTAGTGATGTCATACGTGGTGATGTCATGCGTAGTGATGTCATGCGTAGTGATGTCATGCGAAGTGATGTTATATGTAGTGATGTCATACGTGGTTAGGGATGGGAATCGAGAACCGGTTCTGTTTTAGAACCGGTTCCCTCTGTGGCGTTGCGCATGCGCGAACTTCTTTAGTTTCTTCCTCAGACTGCAGCAAACATGGAAACGAGGCAGAGGCGTTCTAAATGCATCTCAGCTAACGTCGGCGCTTCATCTCTTTCTGTCCAAGGTAAACTCCTCAGAAGTGATCACAACCACTCACTGTGTGAAGCAATTTGCCTTTAATGTGTGTAGTCGATCACGTAATCTTCTGTCCCTTCGTTTGAAGCAGACATTTGAGCTCCGGCATTGGCTAGTGAGAGTGTGCTCACCTGTGTGCATCACGGCTGAGCGATGCGCGCACCGCTCGCTGTGAGCGCTGCGCGTGCAGACAGCATTTAGCGGAGCAGCGCGTGCTCTGATCGCTCTTTTAATGAAGTATCGATACTAAAACTATGCTAAATCACATCGTGTTTAACGTACGGGTACTTTGTTAGCATCGCTACACCGTGCAGCGTGACAGCAGTAGATGTAGCGGACTAACATTCAAGCTAACCTAACTTCCCAAACGCTGAAGACATCTGAACGCTGATTGGCCGAGACGCGACACGCCCCATCAAAGATGTTCTATTGCGAAGAGCACCACTTCACATTTTCTCGACGTCTCACTGCAAATCTCAACGGCAGCGGGTGAAAACAATAATAAATCGCAACGCGTCTCTGGTATTGTTCAGGGGGCGGGGCCACATGGGGAGGCGGGCCGTAGTTTGGGGACCACTGGGCTACAGCTAGCACGTCTTGTCCACCTCCTCATATCTTTGTGTTCATCCTCCAGCCCATCTGAGAGAGTGTTCTCCACGGCTGGAGACACAAGAAGTCCTGAGAGATCGCGGATCCTCCCGGAGAAAGCAGACATGCTTATTTTTCTGCACAAGAATTGTTGATGATCCATACAACTGATGGTTGCACACTTGGTATTTGCCACTGCTAGTTTCATTTTTGGCAGCTCAGTTCATATACCCTTTAAAAAGAGGAAGGAGCACTGTAATTTCTAGGAACATGTTTAAATTAAACAGAATACATTTAATTTAAGTTATGTAAGTTTTATTTTAAGTTCAAGAGGAATATGTATCAATGTTTTTGGTTTTTTTTAATTTTTTAAATGTGTACGTATACATACTGTATATGGTGTGTGCAGCATTATAGAAAATTATAGAAAAAAAAATTAATGTAAATAAACACGTTTGTGCTCTTTTTTCACCCCTTGCCCAATAAGAATCAATAAAAGAATCGAATCGATAAGCAGGAATCGATAAGGCATCGGAATCGTTAAAATCGTATCAATTCTCATCCCTATACATGGTGAAGTCATACGTGGTGAAGTCATACGTGGTGATGTCATACGTAGTGATGTCACGCGTAGTGATGTCATACATGTTGATGTCATGCGTAGTGATGTCATGCGTAGTGATGTCATGCGTAGTGATGTTATGCGTAGTGATGTTATGCGTGGCGATGTCATACGTGGTGATGTCATACATGTTGATGTAATGCGTGGTGATGTCATACATGGTGATGTCATGTGTAGTGATGTTATGCGTGGCGATGTCATACGTGGTGATGTCATACATGTTGATGTAATGTGTGGTGATGTCATGCGTAGTGATGGTATGCGTAGTGATGTCATGCGTAGTGATGTCATACGTGGTGATGTCATGCGTAGTGATGTTATGCGTGGCGATGTCATATGTGGTGATGTCATACGTGTTGATGTCATGCGTAGTGATGTCATACATGTTGATGTAATGCGTGGTGATGTCATGCGTAGTGATGTCATACATGGCGATGTCATATGTGGTGATGTCATACATGTTGATGTCATATGTGGTGATGTCATACATAGTGACGTCATACATGGCGATGTCATATGTGGTGATGTCATACATGTTGATGTCATATGTGGTGATGTCATACATAGTGATGTCATTCGTGGTGATGGCATACGCCACACAACTGGATCCTTAATGAAACATAAAGACTTTAAAGGTTTCAGAACTTCTTGCATTTGCTGCTCTAGAACATGATTATGACCTCTTGACCTCTGACTGTCCCCTTCCCATCGATAACGACTCGTTCTTTAAGTCGTCCCTCGACGTCTTTACGTCAAAGGGTGACGACCTGTGTCGTGCGTAAAGGGGCGGGGCTTAAGGTCCCGTGAGAGCGCTCCATCCTCGGGCGCTCAGCGAATGATAATTAAATTGACCACGTTTCCATCTCCCACTGCAGTCGTTAGCGTCCACTAACAGCCTGTGAAGATGTGTGTGTGTGTGTGTGTGTGTGGGGGAGAACAAAGCACACACATTTCGCAGATTAATTAGTAGTTAGAACACACGACTGCACCGCCTGTAAGCCAGAGCGTGTTCCCCTTTCCGCCGGTCCTTGAACGCATCACGCGTAACGCTTCCCTGAGACGGGAAGAGACCCAAACTAATCTGAGCATTAGGTGATATGTCATGAAAGGCTCTAGACGACTCAAGGACAGCAAAAGCCATGAGGCTTTTAGAGGTCGTTAGACGCCTTTAGAGGCCATAAGAGGATTTTAGGGGCCTTTAGAGTTTGTAGGAGGCCTCTAGAAGCCTTTAGAGGCCATTGGAGGCCATTAGAGGCCTTTACAGATATGTAGAGGCCATTGGCGGTCTTAAGAGACCTTTACAGATATGTAGAGGCCATTGGCGGCCTTAAGAGACCTTTACAGATATGTAGAGGCCATTGGCGGCCTTAAGAGACCTTTACAGATATGTAGAGGCCATTGGAGGCCTTAAGAGACCTTTACAGATATGTAGAGGCCATTGGAGGCCTTTAGAGGCCTTTACAGATATGTAGAGGCCATTGGAGGCCTTTAGAGGCCTTTACAGATATGTAGAGGCCATTGGAGGCCTTAAGAGACCTTTACAGATATGTAGAGGCCATTGGAGGCCTTTAGAGGCCTTTACAGATATGTAGAGGCCATTAGAGGCCTTAAGAGACCTTTACAGATATGTAGAGGCCATTGGCGGCCTTAAGAGACCTTTACAGATATGTAGAGGCCATTGGAGGCCTTTAGAGGCCTTTACAGATATGTAGAGGCCATTGGAGGCCTTAAGAGACCTTTTGAGGCCTTTAGATGTCTTTAAAGACCTTTAGAGTCCATTGGAGGCCTTAAGAGGCCTTTACATTACATGTCATTTAGCTGACGCTTTTATCCAAAGCGACTTACAATCCTGTTACAATCATAAATCGGAGAGCAGCTACAGGGAGACACTCAGGGTTAAGTGTCTTGCTCAAGGACACATGGACTAGGGCGGGCATTGAACCTCCAACCCCCTGATTGAAGGACGGACCTGCTACCCACTGACCAATAGTCGCACCAAAATAAGATTTACCGCCTGAACAGGGACTTGAACACTGGACCCTCAAATGAAGAGTCTGATGCTCTACCGACTGAGCCATCCAGCTGGTCTCAGAAGCAGGAGGGTTGGGGACTTACTTTGGGGTCCTCGGGGAAGATGTTGTCCACCAGGCGTTTGTACCTCGGCCTCAGCGGCCCACAGCAGCCGCACACTCCTGCAGACACATGGTCACACCTCTTTAGTTTGTTTTGTTTGTCTTACAGTTCATTAAGTCCAGAAACAAAGAAGAACCGGCTCAACCCAACGTCATCCGTACGCAACCACAAACATTAGCCGTCGCCACGGCAACCACGTTGCCGTTGAAGCCTCAGGTTTGGCTCTTAGGTCGTCGCCATCTTGGTTTGATGCAACCAGGAGGGACCACGTCTGGACTGGAGGAGACGAAGAGACCTGTCAATCACCTCGTAGTCCCGCCCACAAACCGACAAATATACCAACAAGTGTAACGCGGTGGTCGCTCGTTGTTTGGGAATCAAACCGACGTCACTCAGAGAAGAAAGACGGTAAAGACGTGGTCAATTCTCTTGGCACGTTTACCCCACACCAGCAACATCACGACGGCTCGTCACTGACCTCCACGGGGAGAGGGTGGAGGTGCCTACATGAACACACACATACGCACACAAATACACACAAATACACACAGGACGGGATCCACGACCCAGGACCAGAATGAAGTGATGCTCCGCATTCGTGATGTTCTGGGAGTAAACTCTACGACGTCTCTACGATGTCTCTCCCGCTCTACGACGTCTCTACGATGTCTCTCCCGCTCTACGACGTCTATACGATGTCTCTCCCGCACGACGTCTCTCGATGTCTCTCCCGCTCACGACTCTCTCTACGACGTCTCTACGACGTCTCTCCCGATCTACGACGTCTCTACGATGTCTCTCCCGCTCTACGACGTCTCTACGATGTCTCTCCCGCTCTACGACGTCTCTACGACGTCTCTCCCGATCTACGACGTCTCTACGATGTCTCTCCCGCTCTACGACGTCTCTACGACGTCTCTCCCGATCTACGACGTCTCTACGATGTCTCTCCCACTCTACGACGTCTCTCCCGCTCTACGACGTCTCTACGACATCTCTCCCGCTCTACGACGTCTCTACGACGTCTCTACGCTCCTCGTTACGTGTCTCCTCAACATGAATGCTAGAGGCTCTCATGATCTTCTCTTCCACGTCGAGTGCAGGTTCAACCCTATCACCGGTCTGGACTGAGCCTGGTTCTGGGGCGGCGCCGTGGACCTACCGGACTTCAGCAGGCCGGGCCTGCGTGGCGCCCGGCTGTAGCTGAGGGCCACGCCGGCCTCGGCCAGGGGGACCCGGCGGTATCTCCTCAGGACCCCCCGGCTCAGCGGGACACAACCCGGCGGCATCTGAAGCGAGGCCTCCAGGGACTAGACGGGTTCTTCAGGGACTAGAGGGATTCTCCGTCGTAGCTCCGGCTCTCTAAGGAAACTCCATCTGACCGGCCGACGGGGACAGAGGAGCCGAGAGGCCGCCGGGCCTCACGCGGCGTGGAGGGCATCGGGTTTCCGACCAAGGTGTCCACAGCTCAGTGTGACCGACACACAAGAGAACCTCGGTTCTCTTCTTCCAGAGAGCGGAAGAAGAGACCCTGAATGGTACGATAAGGGGCCATTAGAAGGTGAGGGGTCTGTTTAGACCTTAAGGGGAGGGGTCCGTTTAGACCTTAAGGGGAGGGGTCTGAACCCCTTAAGGCTTTACGTGCATTTTACCGGAGATTGAGTCGCTTTGGAGCCTCCAGTGGCCGTTTGAGGAAGTGCAATTTGTGTTTACCAAAATAAAGCTCTCCACCATTTGAATGTTTCGCTGTGTGAAGGACGTCCACACGACTCACAGAATGAATGAGTGAATTCATTAATGAAGACATTAATTAATTAATACATTTAAAAATGTATAAATTAATGAATAAGTGAATATATGAATAAATAAATGAAGGAATGAATTAAAACATAAATGAGTGAATTTTTTTCAAATGAATACATTCATTAATATATTTATGAGTGAATGGGTGAGCAGCCAATGACATCGACGACTGACAGAGACAAGAAGTCCTTCACAGCTCGTCAACCACGAGGAACCAGAGAGGAGCTCGTTCACCTCATGAAGAGACGCTGAGCTACAGGACCCTCGTGTGTGTGTGTGTGTCTGTGTGTGTGTGTCTGTGTGTGTCTCTGTGTGTGTGTGTGTGTGTGTGTGTCTCTGTGTGTGTGTGTGTGTGTGTCTGTGTGTCTTTGCATGAAAGGCCCCGGATGACCTCTGGCCAACACAAACATCTGGCGGCTCGACGCACACAGAAGAGACAAAAAACGCAAAAAAACGAGCTAACGGTCTGATGCATTATCCTCCAGGCCACCAGGGGGCGAACAGACTGGAAATAGAGCATTTTACTGGATTACCTGTGAACGCATCATGAGAACGTTATTGACCCTCAGCTAGCACTCGGAGCCTGAACGCACCGGGACCTCTGTTAGCCGTTAGCCGTGCTGCCAACAACCCGATGATACTTCCCGTTACACAAACGCATCAAATCATAAGCGTGTGAATCAGAGGGCGACGAGCTGCTGAGGCCACGCAGCAGGGGACAACAACAACAACAACACACAGGTTATGGCTACGTGGGGATTCATCTGAGCCGTTTGATCTGTCAGTCAAGAGGAAACCAGGCAGCACACACACACACACACACACACACACACACACACACACACACACACACACACACACACACACACACACACACACACACACACACACACACACACACACACACACACACACACACACACACACACACACACACACACACACACACACACACACACACACACACCTCTTAAAGCCTCCTACCTGACTTGTTGTTCTCAGAATCCATCTCGTCAGAGGTGAAGGCTGAGGACGGCCTGCCAGGTGGACCTCGAGTCTCTCTCTCTCCCCTTCTCTCTCTCTCTGTTTCCTCCCTCTCTCCCCCCCCCCCCGACTATCATGTCTGACCTTGCAGTGTTCGTTTCTCCTCTCCAGCAGCAGACCTGCTGGAGGCTGCAGATGAAAACACTCAAAACCTCCATCGGTATGATCTTAAACACACACACACGCACACACCCTCTCACACACACACTTACACACAGACACACACACACAACATGACATGAATGACTGAGTGTGTCGGGTTGAGTTTTAATCGTCCTGATTAGAGTGCAATTATGCAGATTGAAAGAGGATGTTAAGTGTGTGTGTGTGTATGTGTGAGTGTGTATGTGTGTGTTTAACATCATACCGATGGAGGTTTTGAGTGTTTTCATCTGCAGCCTCCAGCAGGTGTTGTGTTGTGGACAAAAGACACATGAGACACGAGACACATGAGACACGAGACACATGAGACAAGAGACACATGAGACAAGAGACGAATGAGACGAGACACAAGAGACACATGGGATACACGAGACAAGAGACACAAGAGACACATGAGACACACGAGACAAGAGACGAGACACAAGAGACACATGGGACACACGAGACACATGAGACACACGAGACAAGAGACGAATGAGACGAGACACAAGAGACACATGGGATACACGAGACAAGAGACACAAGAGACACATGAGACACACGAGACAAGAGACGAGACACAAGAGACACATGGGACACACGAGACACAAGAGACACATGAGACACACGAGACAAGAGACGAATGAGACGAGACACAAGAGACACATGGGACACATGAGACAAGAGACACATGAGACACACGAGACAAGAGACGAGACACAAGAGACACATGGGACACATGAGACACGAGACACATGAGACGAGACACAAGAGACACATGGGACACATGAGACACACGAGACAAGAGACGAATGAGACGAGACACAAGAGACACATGGGACACATGAGACACGAGACACATGGGACACATGAGACAAGAGACACATGAGACGAGACACAAGAGACACATGGGACACATGAGACACGAGACACGAGACACATGAGACACATGAGACAAGAGACGAATGAGACAATAGACGAATGAGACAAGAGACACATGAGACAAGAGACACATGAGACAAGAGGCAAATGAGACAAGAGACACACAAGACACACGGGACACATGAGACAAGAGACACATGAGACACGAGACACAAGAGACACATGGGACACATGAGACAAGAGACGAATGAGACAAGAGACACATGAGACGAGACACAAGAGACACATGGGACACATGAGACAAGAGACGAATGAGACAAGAGACACATGAGACGAGACACAAGAGACACATGGGACACATGAGACAAGAGACGAATGAGACAAGAGACACATGACACGAGACACATGAGACAAGAGACAAGACACATGAGACACAAGACACATGAGACGAATGAGACAAGAGACACATGAGACAAGAGACACATGAGACAAGAGACACATGAGACACATGAAACGAGGCACATGAGACAAGAGACGAATGAGACAAGAGACGAATGAGACAAGAGACACAAGATACAAGAGACACATGGGACAAGAGACACACGAGACAAGAGACACACGAGACAAGAGACACACGGGACAAGAGACACACGAGACAAGAGACACACGGGACAAGAGACACACGAGACAAGAGACACACGAGACAAGAGACACACGAGACAAGAGACACACGAGACAAGAGACACACGAGACAAGAGACACACGGGACAAGAGACACACGAGACAAGAGACACACGGGACAAGAGACACACGAGACAAGAGACACACGAGACAAAAGACACACGAGAGACACACGGGACAAGAGACACACGAGACAAGAGACACACGGGACAAGAGACACACGAGACAAGAGACACACGAGACAAAAGACACACGGGACAAGAGACACACGAGACAAGAGACACAGGACAAGAGAGACACAGGACAAGAGACACACGAGACAAAAGACACACGGGACAAGAGACACACGAGACAAGAGACACACGGGACAAGAGACACACGAGACAAGAGACACGAGACAAAAGACACACGAGACACACGGGACAAGAGACACACGAGACAAGAGACACACGGGACAAGAGACACACGAGACAAGAGACACACGAGACAAGAGACACACGAGACAAGAGACACAAGAGACACACAAGACACACGGGACAAGAGACACACGGGACAAGAGACACGAGACAAGAGACGAATTAGACAAGAGACACATGGGACACACGAGACAAGAGACCAGAGACACACGAGACAAGAGACACACGAGACAAGAGACACACGAGACAAGAGACACACGAGACAAGAGACACAAGAGACACACAAGACACACGGGACAAGAGACACGAGACAAGAGACGAATTAGACAAGAGACACATGGGACACACGAGACAAGAGACACATGAGACCAGAGACACACGAGACAAGAGACACACGAGACAAGAGACACACAAGACACACGGGACAAGAGACACACGAGACGAGACAAGAGACACACGAGACAAGAGACGAATGAGACAAGAGACACACGAGACAAGAGACACACGAGACAAGAGACACACGACACACGGGACAAGAGACACACGAGACAAGAGACACATGGGACACGAGAGACAAGAGACACACGGGACAAGAGACACACGGGACAAGAGACACACGAGACAAAAGACGAAAGAGACACATGAGACACACGAGACGAAAGAGACAAGAGACACTCTCTTATACTACAGTACTCCTCCCTTGTACTCCTGGAACAACTGAACCCATCGATCCTCTCTCTCTCTCTCTCTCTCTCTCTCTCTCTCTCTCTCTCTCTCTCTCTCTCTCTCTCTCTCTCTCTCTCTCTCTCTCTCTCTCTCTCTCTCTCTCTCTCTCTCTCTCTCTCTCTCTCTCTCTCTCTCTCTCTCTCTCTCTCTCTCTCTCTCTCTCTCTCTCTCTCGCACACGGATTTTACCGGCTGGCATCCTGGCGTCCCCTCTGCGCGCTGATTGGTCCAGAGGCTTCAGCTAGCCTCCCATGTAGCTGCTCCGCGCCGCTGTGACGTCACACCTGGCATCGGAATTGACGGAACTCATTAAAACCCTCTCGAGAAACCCCGTGAGCGGAAAACGCGTTCCAACCGTCAACACCGCCGCTATGACGTCACGACACGCGAACCCCCCCTCGTCTAGCTGTGTCCGTGTGTGCGCGCGCGTGCGCGTGTCCGGAGGGGACGCGGCGTTAAGGTGACATACCTGTGAGCAGCAGCAGATTAACTTCCACGTTACTACAGTGCTTCCTGCTTTACGGCGCATACAACGCGGAAGTGTGTGAGCGCGCGCGCGCGTGTGTGTGTGTGTGTGCGTGTGTTAAGAGTGTGTGTTCTGCGGCGGCGCGTTCAGGGACCGCGGAGGAGCCGAGAGACGGCTAATTATTGCAGCTGCAGTGAAGCTCATTATATCATTATATATATATATATATATATGTGTGTACTTGTACATGTATTATTACTATTGATCAGGCTGTTTAACATAATATAATGAAAAGTTTCTTTCAATATTTGTATTTATTATTTAAATGTATTTGATTTTAGTCTACTTTACTTTTATATTTATATATATATATACCAAAGTGAAATATTTGTATACATATAAACTATTTTAGATTGTTTTATATATACATCAATATATATATATATATATATATCAAAATATCTGTTGCATGCATTACCACGGCTGCATTACCACGACCGACCACCAGGGCCGAGTGCCGGACCCAGCAGAGACCGGTCCACCTCAGACCCAGATCCTGTAGGGACCGGTCCACCTCAGTCCACCTCAGTCCACCTCAGTCCACCTCTCACCCTGGCTGCAGTGAGCATGAGACCAACGTCCCTTCAGGAACTTTAAGTCCCCTGAATGTGAAGCGGGGAGAACGATCACTGTAACTCCCAGAGCCCAGAGACCACCTGGTGGAGCCCAGAGACCACCTGGTGGAGCCCAGAGACCACCTGGTGGAGCTCAGAGACCACCTGGTGGAGCTCAGAGACCACCTGGTGGAGCCCAGAGACCACCTGATGGAGCCCAGAGACCACCTGTTGGAGCTCAGAGACCACCTGGTGGAGCTCAGAGACCACCTGGTGGAGCCCAGAGACCACCTGATGGAGCCCAGAGACCACCTGGTGGAGCTCAGAGACCACCTGATGGAGCTCAGAGACCACCTGGTGGAGCCCAGAGACCACCTGATGGAGCTCAGAGACCACCTGATGGAGCCCAGAGACCACCTGGTGGAGCTCAGAGACCACCTGGTGGAGCCCAGAGACCACCTGATGGAGCCCAGAGACCACCTGTTGGAGCTCAGAGACCACCTGATGGAGCCCAGAGACCACCTGGTGGAGCCCAGAGACCACCTGATGGAGCCCAGAGACCACCTGGTGGAGCTCAGAGACCACCTGATGGAGCTCAGAGACCACCTGGTGGAGCCCAGAGACCACCTGTTGGAGCCCAGAGACCACCTGATGGAGCTCAGAGACCACCTGATGGAGCCCAGAGACCACCTGGTGGAGCTCAGAGACCACCTGGTGGAGCCCAGAGACCACCTGGTGGAGCTCAGAGACCACCTGATGGAGCCCAGAGACCACCTGGTGGAGCTCAGAGACCACCTGGTGGAGCCCAGAGACCACCTGGTGGAGCCCAGAGACCACCTGATGGAGCCCAGAGACCACCTGGTGGAGCTCAGAGACCACCTGATGGAGTCCAGAGACTACCTGGTGGAGCTCAGAGACCACCTGTTGGAGCTCAGAGACCACCTGGTGGAGCCCAGAGACCACCTGATGGAGCTCAGAGACCACCTGGTGGAGCTCAGAGACCACCTGGTGGAGCCCAGAGACCACCTGATGGAGCCCAGAGACCACCTGGTGGAGCTCAGAGACCACATACACACACACACACATACACACACACACATATACACACACATACACACATACACACACACACACATACACACACATACATATACACATACACACATACACACACATTTACACACACATACACACTGTGGCAGACCAGGGGGTAAAGCAGACGGGGCCCAGGAGGCGGATCCCAAAGCTCAGGTTGGGGGAAGTGATCCACGGGGCGTACCTCCCAGTGCAGGTGCTGCAGCCAATGGGCACATGGGAGTGGTCACACCTGCAGCCAATCAGCTGATGACAGACACAGACTCTATCTACCCTCCACTGGAAGGCATCAGGGGAGAGCAGCCTGAACAGGAGAGGAGAAGGAACGGGGGAACCTCAGGAGAGGAGAAGGAACGGGGGAACCTCAGGAGAGGAGAAGGAACGGGGGAACCTCAGGAGAGGAGAAGGAACCGTGGAACCTCAGGAGAGGAGAAGGAACGGGGGAACCTCAGGAGAGGAGAAGGAACGGGGGAACCTCAGGAGAGGAGAAGGAACGGGGGAACCTCAGGAGAGGAGAAGGAACGGGAACCTCAGGAGAGGAGAAGGAACGGGGAACCTCAGGAGAGGAGAAGGAACGGGGGAACCTCAGGAGAGGAGAAGGAACGGGGGAACCTCAGGAGAGGAGAAGGAACGAGGGAACCTCAGGAGAGGAGAAGGAACGGGGGAACCTCAGGAGAGGAGAAGGAACGGGGAACCTCAGGAGAGGAGAAGGAACGGGGAACCTCAGGAGAGGAGAAGGAACGGGGGAACCTCAGGAGAGGAGAAGGAACGGGGGAACCTCAGGAGAGGAGATGGAACGGTGGAACCTCAGGAGAGGAGAAGGAACGGGGGAACCTCAGGAGAGGAGAAGGAACGGGAACCTCAGGAGAGGAGAAGGAACGGGGGAACCTCAGGAGAGGAGATGGAACGGTGGAACCTCAGGAGAGGAGAAGGAACGGGGGAACCTCAGGAGAGGAGAAGGAACGGTGGAACCTCAGGAGAGGAGAAGGAACGGTGGAACCTCAGGAGAGCAGCCGCAACAGACCGGAGGGAACTGGACCCTCTCACCTCTCTCCTCTGCTCGGCCCATACAGGAGATCAGAACCGTCTCACACCAGGTGTGAGACCAAAGACCAAAGACCCGACCGGGAAGAATCCTCTGTTGCCGTTAGATGCCCATTCCCCCTTCTCCTCTACGTTTTATTAAAAGACACTTTATTTTGCGCTACGTCTCTGAGTCTCCTGATTGTATACCGAATCTCACCTCCAAGCCCCCCGGGTTGCCACAACACATACACATACACACAGACACACACACATATACACATTTACACACGTATACACATACACACATATACAATACACACACACACATATACACTGTCCTGTTGAGACTCCGCCCACTCCTCCTCCCCACCGCCATCTGCCTGATGGATCGTGGAGGTCTCCATCGTGGAATATGCCTACTATGAACTATTCATACACTCTGTCATATTCATTGAATGTATTTTAACTCTAAATCTGTCCTTCTGGTCACATGACATCTATTGCATCTGTCCATCCTGGAGAGGGATCCTCCTCTGTTCTCTCCTGCAGGTTTCTTCCCTTTTTTCCCCCCTGAAGGGTTATTTGGGAGTTTTTCCTGATCCGATGTGAGGTCAAAGGTCAGGGATGTCTATGTGTACAGATTGTAAAGCACTCCGAGACAAATTTGTAATTTGTGAAATTGGGCTATACAAATAAACTGAATTAAACTGAATTGAATACACACACATACATATACACATACATATACACGTACACACACACATACACACATATACACACACATACACACACATACATACACACATATACACACATACATATACACACATATACACACACACATACATATACACATACACACATATACACACACATATATACACACACATGCATATATACACACATACACACATACATACACACATATACACATACATACACACATATACACACATACATACACACATATACACATATATATATATACATATACACACATATATATATACATATACACATATATATACATATATATATATATACATATACACATATACATACATGTATATATACACATATTTCTATATATATACACATATATATATATACATATATATATAAACACATATATATATATACATATATACATACACACACATATTTATATATACACACATATACACACACACATACACACACATACATATACACATACACACATATACACATACATATACACATAAACACATATACACACACACATACATACACACACACACACACACACACAAACATGCACAAACATAAACGAGCACAGACATAAAGACACACACTCCCATAAAGTCTATGCTTCATATGTTAAAGCTGCATTCTCTCTCCTGACCACCAGGGGGCGACTCCTCTGGTTGTATAGAAGTCTATGCTTCATGTGTTAAAGCTGCATTCTCTCTCCTGACCACCAGGGGGCGACTCCTCTGGTTGTATAGAAGTCTATGCTTCATGTGTTACAGTTGCATTCTCTCTCCTGACCACCAGGGGGCGACTCCTCTGATTGTATAGAAGTTTATGCTTCATGTGTTGAAGCTGCATTCTCTCTCCTGACCACCAGGGGGCGCCTCCTCTGGTTGTATAGAAGTCTATGCTTCATGTGTTGAAGCTGCATTCTCTCTCCTGACCACCAGGGGGCGACTCCTCTGGTTGTATAGAAGTCTATGCTTCATGTGTTGAAGCTGCATTCTCTCTCCTGACCACCAGGGGGCGACTCCTCTGGTTGTATAGAAGTCTATGCTTCATGTGTTAAAGTTGCATTCTCTCTCCTGACCACCAGGGGGCGACTCCTCTGGTTGTATAGAAGTCTATGCTTCATGTGTTATTGCTGCATTCTCTCTCCTGACCACCAGGGGACAGACACCTTCACACCCAGAGGTGGAGGTGAGAGGCTGTGGAAGGTGTCGTGGTTTGGAGGTCAACTGGGCTAATCCTCCTGGTCGTACCGGTTCCCGGTTAACGGGTCATGACCTTGACGTGACCTTGGCGTGACCTTGACGTGGCCTTGACGTGACCTTGACGTGGCCTTGGCGTGACCTTGGCGTGACCTTGACGTTTGCACACGGGCACCAAACGATTGACGAGTGGAGCGACCGTGCGGGCCAAGCGGCGCTCTGTGGGGTTTCATCGTGACGCCACTGCAGTTCCTCAAATGGCCACTTGAGGCTGCAAGTCCATCCAGTGAGAACCACCTGAACATCTAGGACTGAGGAAAGAGAACAAGGAAGTCTAATTCAATGTGGATATAACACATAATAATACAACATAAACAAATAAGACACACAATAAATCATTGAGGTTTCATCATGAAGTTAACAAACACAACAAGACACAAATACTTCATTCTGCTCAGTGAAAAGTAAAAAGAAAAAGACAACAACATGAAGATGAAGAAGAGAGGAGGGAGGAGATGAAGGAGAGAGGAGGGAGGAGATGAAGGAGAGAGGAGGGATGAGATGGAGGAGAGAGGAGGGAGGAGATGAAGGAGAGAGGAGATGAAGGAGAGAGGAGATGAAGAAGATGAAGGAGAGAGGAGGGAGGAGATGGAGGAGAGAGGAGGGAGGAGATGAAGGAGAGAGGAGGGAGGAGATGAAGAAGAGAGGAGGGAGGAGATGGAGGAGAGATGAGGGAGGAGATGAAGGAGAGAGGAGGAGGAGAGAGAGGAGGAGATGAAGGAGAGAGGAGGAGATGAAGAAGAGAGGAGGGAGGAGATGGAGGAGAGAGGAGGGAGGAGATGAAGGAGAGAGGAGGGAGGAGATGAAGAAGAGAGGAGGGAGGAGATGAAGGAGAGAGGAGGGAGGAGATGAAGAAGAGAGGAGGGAGGAGATGAAGAAGAGGAGGGAGGAGATGGAGGAGAGAGGAGGAGGAGATGAAGGAGAGAGGAGGAGGAGATGAAGAAGAGAGGAGGGAGGAGATGAAGGAGAGGAGGGAGGAGATGAGGGAGAGAGGAGAGAGGAGATGAAGGAGAGAGGAGGAAGGAGAAGAAGAAGAGAGGAGGGAGGAGATGAAGAAGAGAGGAGAGAGGAGATGAAGGAGAGAGGAGGGAGGAGATGAAGAAGAGAGGAGGGAGGAGATGAAGAAGAGAGGAGGGAGGAGATGAAGGAGAGAGGAGGGAGGAGATGAAGGAGAGAGGAGGGAGGAGATGAAGAAGAGAGGAGGGAGGAGATGAAGAAGAGAGGAGAGAGGAGATGAAGGAGAGAGGAGGGAGGAGATGAAGGAGAGAGGAGGGAGGAGATGAAGAAGAGAGGAGGGAGGAGATGAAGGAGAGAGTCGCAAGCTAGCGCTAAGCTAGCGCTAAAATAGCGCTAAACTAGCGTGGGTCATGATGTCATTGACTCCTCCCCCCCGCTGCTCCTCCGTCACAAAGGAGCTCACACTCAGTGACCGAACCCCCCGGAGGAGTCGACAACACGGTGATGCGCGGAATCCAAGATGGCGTCGGGGGGAATCCAAGATGGCGTCGGCCGTAATCCAAGATGGCGACGGCCGTAATCCAAGATGGCGACGACAGTAATCCAAGATGGCGTCGGCAGTAATCCAAGATGGCGACGGCCGTAATCCAAGATGGCGACGGCCGTAATCCAAGATGGCGATGGCAGTAATCCAAGATGGCGTCGGCAGTAATCCAAGATGGCGTCGGCCGTAATCCAAGATGGCGACGGCCGTAATCCAAGATGGCGACGGCAGTAATCCAAGATGGCGACGGCCGTAATCCAAGATGGCGACGGCAGTAATCCAAGATGGCGACGGCCGTAATCCAAGATGGCGACGGCAGTAATCCAAGATGGCGACGGCAGTAATCCAAGATGGCGTCGGCAGTAATCCAAGATGGCGTCGGCCGTAATCCAAGATGGCGACGGCCGTAATCCAAGATGGCGACGGCAGTAATCCAAGATGGCGACGGCCGTAATCCAAGATGGCGACGGCAGTAATCCAAGATGGCGACGGCCGTAATCCAAGATGGCGACGGCAGTAATCCAAGATGGCGACGGCAGTAATCCAAGATGGCGTCGGCAGTAATCCAAGATGGCGACGGCCGTAATCCAACGCGTGGAGCGTATGCAGCTATACATGGTCCGGGGTTCCTGAACCGAGAAAGAGCATGATAACAAAAACACATAATACATGGCTAATCAATATTTAAATATGTATTCACCTACACACACACACACACACACACACACAC